>NW_028274995.1:0-210298 GCF_037043125.1 Eumetopias jubatus
CTTCCCTTAGAGAGCAACACATATATCTCCAAGGGCTTCTATCTTCAAGAACCAAGATGTTCGCACGAAAACCTGTTTGACGAGGCCTTCTTTCTCAGAGTTCAGTGTAAGGCTACTAGGCCTGAAGGGAGCCCACGTCCATTTGAAGCCCCATCCACCTGCATGACACAGGACTTAAAGGAGAGAAGCTCTCTGCACAACGTGTTTCCCGATGTACAGGAATGCGCGTTCCACCTCTTTCCTTGCACACAAGGTTTAACAAGCTGCTTCCTTCCTTACTAAAAGAGATGGTAGTCGAAGGACGGCAACAAAATAGATTTGTTCTTAGAGTTAAACAAACGTATGCCATCTTCCTTAGGCTTGCTCACATCATCCATTTCCATACATTGTTCTTCATGTCATGACTGTAGGCACATTCGACACGGAGAGTTAAGTCCAGCCCATGTCCCTTGCGCCTTCACCCCCACTACGGAAAACATTTTCATCTCACTGAAACCATAGGACACCTGAGGGAAGCCTACTTCAGAAGAGGTTTCTCCAGCACCGTCACATGGCCCTTTCAAGATGCCTTCTCCGTTTCATGCTAAAGTTCTTCTCATTCTTACGTGTATGGCTTTCCTAATGGATTTCTTTCTCACAATGAAAACCTTGACACGTTCCATCTGCTCTCTCTCCTACTCTTGAAAACACTTCTCACAGAACAAGGTTCGAATGGGGACAGACATTCTACAGTAAGTATGTCTGTGGGACAGGCACGGGGCACATTCCTTGCGATTTCACACTTACATGGGTAACGTCTACCATGTTCAGGGAAGATGTTAGTAGAAACACGGTTTCTCTGCAGTGGTGTTTCTTCAGACTGCATAGTACTCCCTTTGTTTAGGATTCAACCCATACGTTTTGTGACTATGAATTCCTCGCGAACCCAGATGGGAGCTCGAAGTCGCGTTTGAGATGGACTTGCTTCGCAGAGATTCATGTATGCCTTTCCTTTGGCGAAGTCACATACATTTGAAAACCCTTCCCTCTTCGTGACCCATGGTGTTCGTTGAGAAAAGCCCTCCATAAGAAGTTGTTCGGCGACTAAGGTATGTCTCTCTTCCTTCCCCTCCGTACTCTTTCACACTTTGCTTCAAGCCGCTTCGTTCCTTAGCAAAGCAGATGGCAGTCGAAGGACCGCACCGCCACAGCGTTGTTTCTTCGACTTAAGTGTATCACACGTCCCTTATGCTTCCTCCTATTTCCAGACACACACCTCTCTAGGACTACTAGTGGGTTGGTTGTCACATTCGACCCACATTTTTCTTCACAATTCAGCGTGTGGCGTTTTCCTGGTGTTTTCAAACAAAGTACTGACAAGGCTTCTATCTTCCCGAAACAAGATCTGAGTTGGGAGAGGCTTTCGATACAAGTTCGTTCTCAAGCAGTGGTATATGGCACAGTATTTGTGCCTTCGCTTTTAACGTCGGGACTTTCCTCCATTTTCTTCCCTGTAGATGGTAGTGGAAAGGCGATTTCTCTACCGTTTTGTTCCTTGAGAGCTGAGTGTTAGACACTTACACCTATATCTCCAAAGGCTTCACGCTTCCCGAACCAAGAGGTTAGCAGGAAATCCTGTTGGACGTGGCCTTGTTTCTCTGAGTTCAGTGGAAGGCGCTGCTGAGGCGAGCTCGCGTACATTTGAAGGCCCTTCCAACTTCATGACACAAGACTTTCGTGCAGAGAAACCCTCCACACAACGTGTTCCTCACCGTAGTGTACCGCGCTTTCCGTCTCGTTCCTTTTACACTACGTTGTAAAAAGGTGCTTCCATCCGTAGGGAAAGAGCTGGTCGTCGAAGGACGGCAAACCTCTAGATTTGTTCTTAGAGTTAACCATGGGTAGGCAATCCTCCTTATGCTTCCTCACATAATACATATCCATACTCATCCTTCCTCATGGAACGGCCGCACTTCCACAGCGTTGTTTTGTAGAAATAAGTGTATAGCACTTTCCTTACGCTTCCTCCGATTTACAGACACACACCTCTATAGGGGACAACTTGTGACTTGGTGGTAACATTCGACCCACATTTTTCTTCACAATTCAGCCTATGGCATTTTCCTTGCGCTTTCACGCGAAGAACTGAAAACACTTCTAGCTTCCTGAAACAAGATCTGAGGAGGGAGAAACTTTCGACACAACTTCTTTCTCAAGCAGTGGTACATGACACAGTATTTGTGCCTTCACTGCGAACGTTGGAAATTGCTTCCATCTTCGTCCCTGTAGGTGGTAGTGGAAAGACTATTTCCCTGCAGCTTTGTTTCTTGAGAGGTGAGTATAAGAACCTTCCCTTAGAGAGCAGCACATATATCTCCAAGGGCTTCTATCTTCAAGAACCAAGATGTTCGCACGAAAACCTGTTTGACGAGGCCTTCTTTCTCAGAGTTCAGTGTAAGGCTACTAGGCCTGAAGGGAGCCCACGTCCATTTGAAGACCCATCCACCTGCATGACACAGGACTTAAAGGAGAGAAACCCTCTGCACAACGTGTTCCCCGCTGTACAGGAAGGCACGTTCCACCTCTTTCCTTGCACACAATGTTTAACAAGCTGCTTCCAACCTTACGAAAAGAGATGGTAGTCGAAGGACGGCAACACTCTAGATTTGTTCTTAGAGTTAAAGAAACGAGTGCCATCTTCCTTAGGCTTGCTCACATCATCCATTTCCATACATCGTTCTTCATGTCACGACTGTAGGCACATTCGCCACGGAGAGTTAAGTCTAGACCATGTCCCTTACGCGTTCACACCCGCTAGGGAAAACACTTTCATCGCACTGAAACCATAGGACAGCTGAGGGAAGCCTACTTCAGAAGAGGTTTCTCCAGCACCGTCACAGGGCCCATTCAAGATGCCTTCACCGTTTCATGCTAAAGTGCTTCTCATCCTTACGTGTATGGCTTTCCTGATGGATTTCCTTCTCACAATGAAAACCTTGACACGTTCCATCTGTTCTCTCTCCTACTCTTGAAAACACTTCCCACGGAACAAGATTCGAATGGGGACAGACATTCTACACTAAGTATGTCTGTGGGACAGGCACGGGGCACATTCCTTGCGATTTCACACTTTACATTGGAAAAGTCTACCATGTTCAGGGTGAGATGTTAGTAGAAACACGGTTTCTCTGCAGTGGTGTTTCTTCAGACTGATTAGTACTCCCTTGGTTTAGGATTCAACACATACGTTCTGTGAGTATGAATTCCTCGCGAACCCAGGTGGGAGCTCGAAGTCGCGTTTGAGATAGACTTGGTTCTCACAGATTTGTGTATGCCTTTCCTCTGCCTAACTCGCATACTTTGGAAGACGCTTCTATCTTCGTGACCCATGCATGGTGTTCGTTGAGAAAAGCCCTCCGTAAGAAGTTGTTCCGCGAGTAAGGTCGATCACGCTTCCCCTCTGCTTTCTTTCACACTTTGCCTCAAGCCGCTTCGTTTCTTAGCAGAGGAGGTGGCAGTCGAAAGACCGCACCTCCACAGCGCTGTTTTGTAGACCCAAGTGTATAGCACATTCCTTACGCTTCCTCTCATTTCCAGACATACACCTCTCTAGGAGACAACGAGTGTTTTGCTTATGCTTCTCTCTACCGAAACAAGATCTGAGTTGGGAGAAGCTTTCGACACGACTTCTTTCTCAAGCAGCGCTATATGGCCCAGTACCTGTGCCTTCGCTGTGACCGTTGGAACGTTCTTCCATCTTCTTCCCAGTAGATGGCAGTAGAAGGACTATCTCCCTCTACCGTGTTGTTCCTTGAGAGGTGAGTGTAAGGCACTGACACATATAGCTCAGAAGGCTTCATTCTTCCCGAACCAAGATGTGAGCTCGAAATCAGTTTTCACATGCCGTTGTTTCTCTGAGTTCAGCGTAAGGCTCTGCTGAGGCTAGCTCGCCTACATTTGAAGGCCTTCCAACTTCATGACAGAAGCCTTCACACTTGGTGTAAAGCCGCTTCGATCCTTAGGAAAGCAGAAGGGAGTCGAAGGACCGCTCCTCCACAGCATTGTTCTTGAAGAATTAATTGCAGAGCTCGTTGCTTATGCTTCCTCCGATTTCCATACACACACCT
This sequence comes from Eumetopias jubatus, assembly GCF_037043125.1. NCBI lineage: Eukaryota > Metazoa > Chordata > Mammalia > Carnivora > Otariidae > Eumetopias > Eumetopias jubatus. The sequence goes on from NW_028274995.1 coordinate 4,107, forward strand.
CTATAGGGGACAACTTGTGAGTTGGTGATAACATTCGACCCACATTTTTCTTTACAATTCAGCCTATGGCATTTTCCTTACGCTTTCACGCAAAGAACTGAAAATGTTTCTAGCTTCCTGAAACAAGATCTGAGTAGGGAGAAACTTTCGACACAACTTCTTTCTCAAGCAGTGGTACCTGACACAGATTTGTGCCTTCACTGCGAACGTTGGAAATTGCTTCCATCTTCATCCCTGTAGGTGGTAGTGGAAAGACTATTTCCCTGCAGCTTTGTTTCTTGAGAGGTGAGTATAAGAACCTTCCCTTAGAGAGCAACACATATATCTCCAAGGGCTTCTATCTTCAAGAACCAAGATGTTCGCACGAAAACCTGTTTGACGAGGCCTTCTTTCTCAGAGTTCAGTGTAAGGCTACTAGGCCTGAAGGGAGCCCACGTCCATTTGAAGCCCCATCCACCTGCATGACACAGGACTTAAAGGAGAGAAGCTCTCTGCACAACGTGTTTCCCGATGTACAGGAATGCGCGTTCCACCTCTTTCCTTGCACACAAGGTTTAACAAGCTGCTTCCTTCCTTACTAAAAGAGATGGTAGTCGAAGGACGGCAACAAAATAGATTTGTTCTTAGAGTTAAACAAACGTATGCCATCTTCCTTAGGCTTGCTCACATCATCCATTTCCATACATTGTTCTTCATGTCATGACTGTAGGCACATTCGACACGGAGAGTTAAGTCCAGCCCATGTCCCTTGCGCCTTCACCCCCACTACGGAAAACATTTTCATCTCACTGAAACCATAGGACACCTGAGGGAAGCCTACTTCAGAAGAGGTTTCTCCAGCACCGTCACAGGGCCCTTTCAAGATGCCTTCTCCGTTTCATGCTAAAGTTCTTCTCATTCTTACGTGTATGGCTTTCCTAATGGATTTCTTTCTCACAATGAAAACCTTGACACGTTCCATCTGCTCTCTCTCCTACTCTTGAAAACACTTCTCACAGAACAAGGTTCGAATGGGGACAGACATTCTACAGTAAGTATGTCTGTGGGACAGGCACGGGGCACATTCCTTGCGATTTCACACTTACATGGGTAACGTCTACCATGTTCAGGGAAGATGTTAGTAGAAACACGGTTTCTCTGCAGTGGTGTTTCTTCAGACTGCATAGTACTCCCTTTGTTTAGGATTCAACCCATACGTTTTGTGACTATGAATTCCTCGCGAACCCAGATGGGAGCTCGACGTCGCGTTTGAGATGGACTTGCTTCGCAGAGATTCATGTATGCCTTTCCTTTGGCGAAGTCACATACATTTGAAAACCCTTCCCTCTTCGTGACCCATGGTGTTCGTTGAGAAAAGCCCTCCATAAGAAGTTGTTCGGCGACTAAGGTATGTCTCTCTTCCTTCCCCTCCGTACTCTTTCACACTTTGCTTCAAGCCGCTTCGTTCCTTAGCAAAGCAGATGGCAGTCGAAGGACCGCACCGCCACAGCGTTGTTTCTTCGACTTAAGTGTATCACACGTCCCTTATGCTTCCTCCTATTTCCAGACACACACCTCTCTAGGACTACTAGTGGGTTGGTTGTCACATTCGACCCACATTTTTCTTCACAATTCAGCGTGTGGCGTTTTCCTGGTGTTTTCAAACAAAGTACTGACAAGGCTTCTATCTTCCCGAAACAAGATCTGAGTTGGGAGAGGCTTTCGATACAAGTTCGTTCTCAAGCAGTGGTATATGGCACAGTATTTGTGCCTTCGCTTTTAACGTCGGGACTTTCCTCCATTTTCTTCCCTGTAGATGGTAGTGGAAAGGCGATTTCTCTACCGTTTTGTTCCTTGAGAGCTGAGTGTTAGACACTTACACCTATATCTCCAAAGGCTTCACGCTTCCCGAACCAAGAGGTTAGCAGGAAATCCTGTTGGACGTGGCCTTGTTTCTCTGAGTTCAGTGGAAGGCGCTGCTGAGGCGAGCTCGCGTACATTTGAAGGCCCTTCCAACTTCATGACACAAGACTTTCGTGCAGAGAAACCCTCCACACAACGTGTTCCTCACCGTAGTGTACCGCGCTTTCCGTCTCGTTCCTTTTACACTACGTTGTAAAAAGGTGCTTCCATCCGTAGGGAAAGAGCTGGTCGTCGAAGGACGGCAAACCTCTAGATTTGTTCTTAGAGTTAACCATGGGTAGGCAATCCTCCTTATGCTTCCTCACATAATACATATCCATACTCATCCTTCCTCATGGAACGGCCGCACTTCCACAGCGTTGTTTTGTAGAAATAAGTGTATAGCACTTTCCTTACGCTTCCTCCGATTTACAGACACACACCTCTATAGGGGACAACTTGTGACTTGGTGGTAACATTCGACCCACATTTTTCTTCACAATTCAGCCTATGGCATTTTCCTTGCGCTTTCACGCGAAGAACTGAAAACACTTCTAGCTTCCTGAAACAAGATCTGAGGAGGGAGAAACTTTCGACACAACTTCTTTCTCAAGCAGTGGTACATGACACAGTATTTGTGCCTTCACTGCGAACGTTGGAAATTGCTTCCATCTTCGTCCCTGTAGGTGGTAGTGGAAAGACTATTTCCCTGCAGCTTTGTTTCTTGAGAGGTGAGTATAAGAACCTTCCCTTAGAGAGCAGCACATATATCTCCAAGGGCTTCTATCTTCAAGAACCAAGATGTTCGCACGAAAACCTGTTTGACGAGGCCTTCTTTCTCAGAGTTCAGTGTAAGGCTACTAGGCCTGAAGGGAGCCCACGTCCATTTGAAGACCCATCCACCTGCATGACACAGGACTTAAAGGAGAGAAACCCTCTGCACAACGTGTTCCCCGCTGTACAGGAAGGCACGTTCCACCTCTTTCCTTGCACACAATGTTTAACAAGCTGCTTCCAACCTTACGAAAAGAGATGGTAGTCGAAGGACGGCAACACTCTAGATTTGTTCTTAGAGTTAAAGAAACGAGTGCCATCTTCCTTAGGCTTGCTCACATCATCCATTTCCATACATCGTTCTTCATGTCACGACTGTAGGCACATTCGCCACGGAGAGTTAAGTCTAGACCATGTCCCTTACGCGTTCACACCCGCTAGGGAAAACACTTTCATCGCACTGAAACCATAGGACAGCTGAGGGAAGCCTACTTCAGAAGAGGTTTCTCCAGCACCGTCACAGGGCCCATTCAAGATGCCTTCACCGTTTCATGCTAAAGTGCTTCTCATCCTTACGTGTATGGCTTTCCTGATGGATTTCCTTCTCACAATGAAAACCTTGACACGTTCCATCTGTTCTCTCTCCTACTCTTGAAAACACTTCCCACGGAACAAGATTCGAATGGGGACAGACATTCTACACTAAGTATGTCTGTGGGACAGGCACGGGGCACATTCCTTGCGATTTCACACTTTACATTGGAAAAGTCTACCATGTTCAGGGTGAGATGTTAGTAGAAACACGGTTTCTCTGCAGTGGTGTTTCTTCAGACTGATTAGTACTCCCTTGGTTTAGGATTCAACACATACGTTCTGTGAGTATGAATTCCTCGCGAACCCAGGTGGGAGCTCGAAGTCGCGTTTGAGATAGACTTGGTTCTCACAGATTTGTGTATGCCTTTCCTCTGCCTAACTCGCATACTTTGGAAGACGCTTCTATCTTCGTGACCCATGCATGGTGTTCGTTGAGAAAAGCCCTCCGTAAGAAGTTGTTCCGCGAGTAAGGTCGATCACGCTTCCCCTCTGCTTTCTTTCACACTTTGCCTCAAGCCGCTTCGTTTCTTAGCAGAGGAGGTGGCAGTCGAAAGACCGCACCTCCACAGCGCTGTTTTGTAGACCCAAGTGTATAGCACATTCCTTACGCTTCCTCTCATTTCCAGACATACACCTCTCTAGGAGACAACGAGTGTTTTGCTTATGCTTCTCTCTACCGAAACAAGATCTGAGTTGGGAGAAGCTTTCGACACGACTTCTTTCTCAAGCAGCGCTATATGGCCCAGTACCTGTGCCTTCGCTGTGACCGTTGGAACGTTCTTCCATCTTCTTCCCAGTAGATGGCAGTAGAAGGACTATCTCCCTCTACCGTGTTGTTCCTTGAGAGGTGAGTGTAAGGCACTGACACATATAGCTCAGAAGGCTTCATTCTTCCCGAACCAAGATGTGAGCTCGAAATCAGTTTTCACATGCCGTTGTTTCTCTGAGTTCAGCGTAAGGCTCTGCTGAGGCTAGCTCGCCTACATTTGAAGGCCTTCCAACTTCATGACAGAAGCCTTCACACTTGGTGTAAAGCCGCTTCGATCCTTAGGAAAGCAGAAGGGAGTCGAAGGACCGCTCCTCCACAGCATTGTTCTTGAAGAATTAATTGCAGAGCTCGTTGCTTATGCTTCCTCCGATTTCCATACACACACCTCTATAGGGGACAACTTGTGAGTTGGTGATAACATTCGACCCACATTTTTCTTTACAATTCAGCCTATGGCATTTTCCTTACGCTTTCACGCAAAGAACTGAAAATGTTTCTAGCTTCCTGAAACAAGATCTGAGTAGGGAGAAACTTTCGACACAACTTCTTTCTCAAGCAGTGGTACCTGACACAGATTTGTGCCTTCACTGCGAACGTTGGAAATTGCTTCCATCTTCATCCCTGTAGGTGGTAGTGGAAAGACTATTTCCCTGCAGCTTTGTTTCTTGAGAGGTGAGTATAAGAACCTTCCCTTAGAGAGCAACACATATATCTCCAAGGGCTTCTATCTTCAAGAACCAAGATGTTCGCACGAAAACCTGTTTGACGAGGCCTTCTTTCTCAGAGTTCAGTGTAAGGCTACTAGGCCTGAAGGGAGCCCACGTCCATTTGAAGCCCCATCCACCTGCATGACACAGGACTTAAAGGAGAGAAGCTCTCTGCACAACGTGTTTCCCGATGTACAGGAATGCGCGTTCCACCTCTTTCCTTGCACACAAGGTTTAACAAGCTGCTTCCTTCCTTACTAAAAGAGATGGTAGTCGAAGGACGGCAACAAAATAGATTTGTTCTTAGAGTTAAACAAACGTATGCCATCTTCCTTAGGCTTGCTCACATCATCCATTTCCATACATTGTTCTTCATGTCATGACTGTAGGCACATTCGACACGGAGAGTTAAGTCCAGCCCATGTCCCTTGCGCCTTCACCCCCACTACGGAAAACATTTTCATCTCACTGAAACCATAGGACACCTGAGGGAAGCCTACTTCAGAAGAGGTTTCTCCAGCACCGTCACAGGGCCCTTTCAAGATGCCTTCTCCGTTGCATGCTAAAGTTCTTCTCATTCTTACGTGTATGGCTTTCCTAATGGATTTCTTTCTCACAATGAAAACCTTGACACGTTCCATCTGCTCTCTCTCCTACTCTTGAAAACACTTCTCACAGAACAAGGTTCGAATGGGGACAGACATTCTACAGTAAGTATGTCTGTGGGACAGGCACGGGGCACATTCCTTGCGATTTCACACTTACATGGGTAACGTCTACCATGTTCAGGGAAGATGTTAGTAGAAACACGGTTTCTCTGCAGTGGTGTTTCTTCAGACTGCATAGTACTCCCTTTGTTTAGGATTCAACCCATACGTTTTGTGACTATGAATTCCTCGCGAACCCAGATGGGAGCTCGAAGTCGCGTTTGAGATGGACTTGCTTCGCAGAGATTCATGTATGCCTTTCCTTTGGCGAAGTCACATACATTTGAAAACCCTTCCCTCTTCGTGACCCAGGGTGTTCGTTGAGAAAAGCCCTCCATAAGAAGTTGTTCGGCGACTAAGGTATGTCTCTCTTCCTTCCCCTCCGTACTCTTTCACACTTTGCTTCAAGCCGCTTCGTTCCTTAGCAAAGCAGATGGCAGTCGAAGAACCGCACCGCCACAGCGTTGTTTCTTCGACTTAAGTGTATCACACGTCCCTTATGCTTCCTCCTATTTCCAGACACACACCTCTCTAGGGGACTACTAGTGGGTTGGTTGTCACATTCGACCCACATTTTTCTTCACAATTCAGCGTGTGGCGTTTTCCTGGTGTTTTCAAACAAAGTACTGACAAGGCTTCTATCTTCCCGAAACAAGATCTGAGTTGGGAGAGGCTTTCGATACAAGTTCGTTCTCAAGCAGTGGTATATGGCACAGTATTTGTGCCTTCGCTTTTAACGTCGGGACTTTCCTCCATTTTCTTCCCTGTAGATGGTAGTGGAAAGGCGATTTCTCTACCGTTTTGTTCCTTGAGAGCTGAGTGTTAGACACTTACACCTATATCTCCAAAGGCTTCACGCTTCCCGAACCAAGAGGTTAGCAGGAAATCCTGTTGGACGTGGCCTTGTTTCTCTGAGTTCAGTGGAAGGCGCTGCTGAGGCGAGCTCGCGTACATTTGAAGGCCCTTCCAACTTCATGACACAAGACTTTCGTGCAGAGAAACCCTCCACACAAAGTGTTCCTCACCGTAGTGTACCGCGCTTTCCGTCTCTTTCCTTTTACACTACGTTGTAAAAAGGTGCTTCCATCCGTAGGGAAAGAGCTGGTCGTCGAAGGACGGCAAACCTCTAGATTTGTTCTTAGAGTTAACCATGGGTAGGCAATCCTCCTTATGCTTCCTCACATAATACATATCCATACTCATCCTTCCTCATGGAACGGCCGCACTTCCACAGCGGTGTTTTGTAGAAATAAGTGTATAGCACTTTCCTTACGCTTCCTCCGATTTACAGACACACACCTCTATAGGGGACAACTTGTGACTTGGTGGTAACATTCGACCCACATTTTTCTTCACAATTCAGCCTATGGCATTTTCCTTGCGCTTTCACGCGAAGAACTGAAAACACTTCTAGCTTCCTGAAACAAGATCTGAGGAGGGAGAAACTTTCGACACAACTTCTTTCTCAAGCAGTGGTACATGACACAGTATTTGTGCCTTCACTGCGAACGTTGGAAATTGCTTCCATCTTCGTCCCTGTAGGTGGTAGTGGAAAGACTATTTCCCTGCAGCTTTGTTTCTTGAGAGGTGAGTATAAGAACCTTCCCTTAGAGAGCAGCACATATATCTCCAAGGGCTTCTATCTTCAAGAACCAAGATGTTCGCACGAAAACCTGTTTGACGAGGCCTTCTTTCTCAGAGTTCAGTGTAAGGCTACTAGGCCTGAAGGGAGCCCACGTCCATTTGAAGACCCATCCACCTGCATGACACAGGACTTAAAGGAGAGAAACCCTCTGCACAACGTGTTCCCCGCTGTACAGGAAGGCACGTTCCACCTCTTTCCTTGCACACAATGTTTAACAAGCTGCTTCCAACCTTACGAAAAGAGATGGTAGTCGAAGGACGGCAACACTCTAGATTTGTTCTTAGAGTTAAAGAAACGAGTGCCATCTTCCTTAGGCTTGCTCACATCATCCATTTCCATACATCGTTCTTCATGTCACGACTGTAGGCACATTCGCCACGGAGAGTTAAGTCTAGACCATGTCCCTTACGCGTTCACACCCGCTAGGGAAAACACTTTCATCGCACTGAAACCATAGGACAGCTGAGGGAAGCCTACTTCAGAAGAGGTTTCTCCAGCACCGTCACAGGGCCCATTCAAGATGCCTTCACCGTTTCATGCTAAAGTGCTTCTCATCCTTACGTGTATGGCTTTCCTGATGGATTTCCTTCTCACAATGAAAACCTTGACACGTTCCATCTGTTCTCTCTCCTACTCTTGAAAACACTTCCCACGGAACAAGATTCGAATGGGGACAGACATTCTACACTAAGTATGTCTGTGGGACAGGCACGGGGCACATTCCTTGCGATTTCACACTTTACATTGGAAAAGTCTACCATGTTCAGGGTGAGATGTTAGTAGAAACACGGTTTCTCTGCAGTGGTGTTTCTTCAGACTGATTAGTACTCCCTTGGTTTAGGATTCAACACATACGTTCTGTGAGTATGAATTCCTCGCGAACCCAGGTGGGAGCTCGAAGTCGCGTTTGAGATAGACTTGGTTCTCACAGATTTGTGTATGCCTTTCCTCTGCCTAACTCGCATACTTTGGAAGACGCTTCTATCTTCGTGACCCATGCATGGTGTTCGTTGAGAAAAGCCCTCCGTAAGAAGTTGTTCCGCGAGTAAGGTCGATCACGCTTCCCCTCTGCTTTCTTTCACACTTTGCCTCAAGCCGCTTCGTTTCTTAGCAGAGGAGGTGGCAGTCGAAAGACCGCACCTCCACAGCGCTGTTTTGTAGACCCAAGTGTATAGCACATTCCTTACGCTTCCTCTCATTTCCAGACATACACCTCTCTAGGAGACAACGAGTGTTTTGCTTATGCTTCTCTCTACCGAAACAAGATCTGAGTTGGGAGAAGCTTTCGACACGACTTCTTTCTCAAGCAGCGCTATATGGCCCAGTACCTGTGCCTTCGCTGTGACCGTTGGAACGTTCTTCCATCTTCTTCCCAGTAGATGGCAGTAGAAGGACTATCTCCCTCTACCGTGTTGTTCCTTGAGAGGTGAGTGTAAGGCACTGACACATATAGCTCAGAAGGCTTCATTCTTCCCGAACCAAGATGTGAGCTCGAAATCAGTTTTCACATGCCGTTGTTTCTCTGAGTTCAGCGTAAGGCTCTGCTGAGGCTAGCTCGCCTACATTTGAAGGCCTTCCAACTTCATGACAGAAGCCTTCACACTTGGTGTAAAGCCGCTTCGATCCTTAGGAAAGCAGAAGGGAGTCGAAGGACCGCTCCTCCACAGCATTGTTCTTGAAGAATTAATTGCAGAGCTCGTTGCTTATGCTTCCTCCGATTTCCATACACACACCTCTATAGGGGACAACTTGTGAGTTGGTGATAACATTCGACCCACATTTTTCTTTACAATTCAGCCTATGGCATTTTCCTTACGCTTTCACGCAAAGAACTGAAAATGTTTCTAGCTTCCTGAAACAAGATCTGAGTAGGGAGAAACTTTCGACACAACTTCTTTCTCAAGCAGTGGTACCTGACACAGATTTGTGCCTTCACTGCGAACGTTGGAAATTGCTTCCATCTTCATCCCTGTAGGTGGTAGTGGAAAGACTATTTCCCTGCAGCTTTGTTTCTTGAGAGGTGAGTATAAGAACCTTCCCTTAGAGAGCAACACATATATCTCCAAGGGCTTCTATCTTCAAGAACCAAGATGTTCGCACGAAAACCTGTTTGACGAGGCCTTCTTTCTCAGAGTTCAGTGTAAGGCTACTAGGCCTGAAGGGAGCCCACGTCCATTTGAAGCCCCATCCACCTGCATGACACAGGACTTAAAGGAGAGAAGCTCTCTGCACAACGTGTTTCCCGATGTACAGGAATGCGCGTTCCACCTCTTTCCTTGCACACAAGGTTTAACAAGCTGCTTCCTTCCTTACTAAAAGAGATGGTAGTCGAAGGACGGCAACAAAATAGATTTGTTCTTAGAGTTAAACAAACGTATGCCATCTTCCTTAGGCTTGCTCACATCATCCATTTCCATACATTGTTCTTCATGTCATGACTGTAGGCACATTCGACACGGAGAGTTAAGTCTAGCCCATGTCCCTTGCGCCTTCACCCCCACTACGGAAAACATTTTCATCTCACTGAAACCATAGGACACCTGAGGGAAGCCTACTTCAGAAGAGGTTTCTCCAGCACCGTCACAGGGCCCTTTCAAGATGCCTTCTCCGTTGCATGCTAAAGTTCTTCTCATTCTTACGTGTATGGCTTTCCTAATGGATTTCTTTCTCACAATGAAAACCTTGACACGTTCCATCTGCTCTCTCTCCTACTCTTGAAAACACTTCTCACAGAACAAGGTTCGAATGGGGACAGACATTCTACAGTAAGTATGTCTGTGGGACAGGCACGGGGCACATTCCTTGCGATTTCACACTTACATGGGTAACGTCTACCATGTTCAGGGAAGATGTTAGTAGAAACACGGTTTCTCTGCAGTGGTGTTTCTTCAGACTGCATAGTACTCCCTTTGTTTAGGATTCAACCCATACGTTTTGTGACTATGAATTCCTCGCGAACCCAGATGGGAGCTCGAAGTCGCGTTTGAGATGGACTTGCTTCGCAGAGATTCATGTATGCCTTTCCTTTGGCGAAGTCACATACATTTGAAAACCCTTCCCTCTTCGTGACCCAGGGTGTTCGTTGAGAAAAGCCCTCCATAAGAAGTTGTTCGGCGACTAAGGTATGTCTCTCTTCCTTCCCCTCCGTACTCTTTCACACTTTGCTTCAAGCCGCTTCGTTCCTTAGCAAAGCAGATGGCAGTCGAAGAACCGCACCGCCACAGCGTTGTTTCTTCGACTTAAGTGTATCACACGTCCCTTATGCTTCCTCCTATTTCCAGACACACACCTCTCTAGGGGACTACTAGTGGGTTGGTTGTCACATTCGACCCACATTTTTCTTCACAATTCAGCGTGTGGCGTTTTCCTGGTGTTTTCAAACAAAGTACTGACAAGGCTTCTATCTTCCCGAAACAAGATCTGAGTTGGGAGAGGCTTTCGATACAAGTTCGTTCTCAAGCAGTGGTATATGGCACAGTATTTGTGCCTTCGCTTTTAACGTCGGGACTTTCCTCCATTTTCTTCCCTGTAGATGGTAGTGGAAAGGCGATTTCTCTACCGTTTTGTTCCTTGAGAGCTGAGTGTTAGACACTTACACCTATATCTCCAAAGGCTTCACGCTTCCCGAACCAAGAGGTTAGCAGGAAATCCTGTTGGACGTGGCCTTGTTTCTCTGAGTTCAGTGGAAGGCGCTGCTGAGGCGAGCTCGCGTACATTTGAAGGCCCTTCCAACTTCATGACACAAGACTTTCGTGCAGAGAAACCCTCCACACAAAGTGTTCCTCACCGTAGTGTACCGCGCTTTCCGTCTCTTTCCTTTTACACTACGTTGTAAAAAGGTGCTTCCATCCGTAGGGAAAGAGCTGGTCGTCGAAGGACGGCAAACCTCTAGATTTGTTCTTAGAGTTAACCATGGGTAGGCAATCCTCCTTATGCTTCCTCACATAATACATATCCATACTCATCCTTCCTCATGGAACGGCCGCACTTCCACAGCGGTGTTTTGTAGAAATAAGTGTATAGCACTTTCCTTACGCTTCCTCCGATTTACAGACACACACCTCTATAGGGGACAACTTGTGACTTGGTGGTAACATTCGACCCACATTTTTCTTCACAATTCAGCCTATGGCATTTTCCTTGCGCTTTCACGCGAAGAACTGAAAACACTTCTAGCTTCCTGAAACAAGATCTGAGGAGGGAGAAACTTTCGACACAACTTCTTTCTCAAGCAGTGGTACATGACACAGTATTTGTGCCTTCACTGCGAACGTTGGAAATTGCTTCCATCTTCGTCCCTGTAGGTGGTAGTGGAAAGACTATTTCCCTGCAGCTTTGTTTCTTGAGAGGTGAGTATAAGAACCTTCCCTTAGAGAGCAGCACATATATCTCCAAGGGCTTCTATCTTCAAGAACCAAGATGTTCGCACGAAAACCTGTTTGACGAGGCCTTCTTTCTCAGAGTTCAGTGTAAGGCTACTAGGCCTGAAGGGAGCCCACGTCCATTTGAAGACCCATCCACCTGCATGACACAGGACTTAAAGGAGAGAAACCCTCTGCACAACGTGTTCCCCGCTGTACAGGAAGGCACGTTCCACCTCTTTCCTTGCACACAATGTTTAACAAGCTGCTTCCAACCTTACGAAAAGAGATGGTAGTCGAAGGACGGCAACACTCTAGATTTGTTCTTAGAGTTAAAGAAACGAGTGCCATCTTCCTTAGGCTTGCTCACATCATCCATTTCCATACATCGTTCTTCATGTCACGACTGTAGGCACATTCGCCACGGAGAGTTAAGTCTAGACCATGTCCCTTACGCGTTCACACCCGCTAGGGAAAACACTTTCATCGCACTGAAACCATAGGACAGCTGAGGGAAGCCTACTTCAGAAGAGGTTTCTCCAGCACCGTCACAGGGCCCATTCAAGATGCCTTCACCGTTTCATGCTAAAGTGCTTCTCATCCTTACGTGTATGGCTTTCCTGATGGATTTCCTTCTCACAATGAAAACCTTGACACGTTCCATCTGTTCTCTCTCCTACTCTTGAAAACACTTCCCACGGAACAAGATTCGAATGGGGACAGACATTCTACACTAAGTATGTCTGTGGGACAGGCACGGGGCACATTCCTTGCGATTTCACACTTTACATTGGAAAAGTCTACCATGTTCAGGGTGAGATGTTAGTAGAAACACGGTTTCTCTGCAGTGGTGTTTCTTCAGACTGATTAGTACTCCCTTGGTTTAGGATTCAACACATACGTTCTGTGAGTATGAATTCCTCGCGAACCCAGGTGGGAGCTCGAAGTCGCGTTTGAGATAGACTTGGTTCTCACAGATTTGTGTATGCCTTTCCTCTGCCTAACTCGCATACTTTGGAAGACGCTTCTATCTTCGTGACCCATGCATGGTGTTCGTTGAGAAAAGCCCTCCGTAAGAAGTTGTTCCGCGAGTAAGGTCGATCACGCTTCCCCTCTGCTTTCTTTCACACTTTGCCTCAAGCCGCTTCGTTTCTTAGCAGAGGAGGTGGCAGTCGAAAGACCGCACCTCCACAGCGCTGTTTTGTAGACCCAAGTGTATAGCACATTCCTTACGCTTCCTCTCATTTCCAGACATACACCTCTCTAGGAGACAACGAGTGTTTTGCTTATGCTTCTCTCTACCGAAACAAGATCTGAGTTGGGAGAAGCTTTCGACACGACTTCTTTCTCAAGCAGCGCTATATGGCCCAGTACCTGTGCCTTCGCTGTGACCGTTGGAACGTTCTTCCATCTTCTTCCCAGTAGATGGCAGTAGAAGGACTATCTCCCTCTACCGTGTTGTTCCTTGAGAGGTGAGTGTAAGGCACTGACACATATAGCTCAGAAGGCTTCATTCTTCCCGAACCAAGATGTGAGCTCGAAATCAGTTTTCACATGCCGTTGTTTCTCTGAGTTCAGCGTAAGGCTCTGCTGAGGCTAGCTCGCCTACATTTGAAGGCCTTCCAACTTCATGACAGAAGCCTTCACACTTGGTGTAAAGCCGCTTCGATCCTTAGGAAAGCAGAAGGGAGTCGAAGGACCGCTCCTCCACAGCATTGTTCTTGAAGAATTAATTGCAGAGCTCGTTGCTTATGCTTCCTCCGATTTCCATACACACACCTCTATAGGGGACAACTTGTGAGTTGGTGATAACATTCGACCCACATTTTTCTTTACAATTCAGCCTATGGCATTTTCCTTACGCTTTCACGCAAAGAACTGAAAATGTTTCTAGCTTCCTGAAACAAGATCTGAGTAGGGAGAAACTTTCGACACAACTTCTTTCTCAAGCAGTGGTACCTGACACAGATTTGTGCCTTCACTGCGAACGTTGGAAATTGCTTCCATCTTCATCCCTGTAGGTGGTAGTGGAAAGACTATTTCCCTGCAGCTTTGTTTCTTGAGAGGTGAGTATAAGAACCTTCCCTTAGAGAGCAACACATATATCTCCAAGGGCTTCTATCTTCAAGAACCAAGATGTTCGCACGAAAACCTGTTTGACGAGGCCTTCTTTCTCAGAGTTCAGTGTAAGGCTACTAGGCCTGAAGGGAGCCCACGTCCATTTGAAGCCCCATCCACCTGCATGACACAGGACTTAAAGGAGAGAAGCTCTCTGCACAACGTGTTTCCCGATGTACAGGAATGCGCGTTCCACCTCTTTCCTTGCACACAAGGTTTAACAAGCTGCTTCCTTCCTTACTAAAAGAGATGGTAGTCGAAGGACGGCAACAAAATAGATTTGTTCTTAGAGTTAAACAAACGTATGCCATCTTCCTTAGGCTTGCTCACATCATCCATTTCCATACATTGTTCTTCATGTCATGACTGTAGGCACATTCGACACGGAGAGTTAAGTCTAGCCCATGTCCCTTGCGCCTTCACCCCCACTACGGAAAACATTTTCATCTCACTGAAACCATAGGACACCTGAGGGAAGCCTACTTCAGAAGAGGTTTCTCCAGCACCGTCACAGGGCCCTTTCAAGATGCCTTCTCCGTTTCATGCTAAAGTTCTTCTCATTCTTACGTGTATGGCTTTCCTAATGGATTTCTTTCTCACAATGAAAACCTTGACACGTTCCATCTGCTCTCTCTCCTACTCTTGAAAACACTTCTCACAGAACAAGGTTCGAATGGGGACAGACATTCTACAGTAAGTATGTCTGTGGGACAGGCACGGGGCACATTCCTTGCGATTTCACACTTACATGGGTAACGTCTACCATGTTCAGGGAAGATGTTAGTAGAAACACGGTTTCTCTGCAGTGGTGTTTCTTCAGACTGCATAGTACTCCCTTTGTTTAGGATTCAACCCATACGTTTTGTGACTATGAATTCCTCGCGAACCCAGATGGGAGCTCGAAGTCGCGTTTGAGATGGACTTGCTTCGCAGAGATTCATGTATGCCTTTCCTTTGGCGAAGTCACATACATTTGAAAACCCTTCCCTCTTCGTGACCCATGGTGTTCGTTGAGAAAAGCCCTCCATAAGAAGTTGTTCGGCGACTAAGGTATGTCTCTCTTCCTTCCCCTCCGTACTCTTTCACACTTTGCTTCAAGCCGCTTCGTTCCTTAGCAAAGCAGATGGCAGTCGAAGGACCGCACCGCCACAGCGTTGTTTCTTCGACTTAAGTGTATCACACGTCCCTTATGCTTCCTCCTATTTCCAGACACACACCTCTCTAGGGGACTACTAGTGGGTTGGTTGTCACATTCGACCCACATTTTTCTTCACAATTCAGCGTGTGGCGTTTTCCTGGTGTTTTCAAACAAAGTACTGACAAGGCTTCTATCTTCCCGAAACAAGATCTGAGTTGGGAGAGGCTTTCGATACAAGTTCGTTCTCAAGCAGTGGTATATGGCACAGTATTTGTGCCTTCGCTTTTAACGTCGGGACTTTCCTCCATTTTCTTCCCTGTAGATGGTAGTGGAAAGGCGATTTCTCTACCGTTTTGTTCCTTGAGAGCTGAGTGTTAGACACTTACACCTATATCTCCAAAGGCTTCACGCTTCCCGAACCAAGAGGTTAGCAGGAAATCCTGTTGGACGTGGCCTTGTTTCTCTGAGTTCAGTGGAAGGCGCTGCTGAGGCGAGCTCGCGTACATTTGAAGGCCCTTCCAACTTCATGACACAAGACTTTCGTGCAGAGAAACCCTCCACACAACGTGTTCCTCACCGTAGTGTACCGCGCTTTCCGTCTCTTTCCTTTTACACTACGTTGTAAAAAGGTGCTTCCATCCGTAGGGAAAGAGCTGGTCGTCGAAGGACGGCAAACCTCTAGATTTGTTCTTAGAGTTAACCATGGGTAGGCAATCCTCCTTATGCTTCCTCACATAATACATATCCATACTGATCCTTCCTCATGGAACGGCCGCAATTTCACAGCGTTGTTTTGTAGAAATAAGTGTATAGCACTTTCCTTACGCTTCCTCGAATTTACAGACACACACCTCTATAGGGGACAACTTGTGACTTGGTGGTAACATTCGACCGACATTTTTCTTCACAATTCAGCCTATGGCATTATCCTTGCCCTTTCACGCGAAGAACTGAAAACACTTCTAGCTTCCTGAAACAAGATCTGAGTAGGGAGAAACTTTCGACACAACTTCTTTCTCAAGCAGGGGTACATGACACAGTATTTGTGCCTTCACTGCGAACGTTGGAAATTGCTTCCATCTTCGTCCCTGTAGGTGGTAGTGGAAAGATCATTTCCCTGCAGCTTTGTTTCTTGAGAGGTGAGTATAAGAACCCTCCCTTAGAGAGCAGCACATATATCTCCAAGGGCTTCTATCTTCAAGAACCAAGATGTTCGCACGAAAACCTGTTTGACGAGGCCTTCTTTCTCAGAGTTCAGTGTAAGGCTACTAGGCCTGAAGGGAGCCCACGTCCATTTGAAGACCCATCCACCTGCATGACACAGGACTTAAAGGAGAGAAACCCTCTGCACAACGTGTTCCCCGCTGTACAGGAAGGCACGTTCCACCTCTTTCCTTGCACACAAGGTTTAACAAGCTGCTTCCTACCTTACGAAAAGAGATGGTAGTCGAAGGACGGCAACAATATAGATTTGTTCTTAGAGTTAAACAAACGTATGCCATCTTCCTTAGGCTTGCTCACATCCTCCATTTCCATACATCGTTCTTCATGTCACGACTGTAGGCACATTCGACACGGAGAGTTAAGTCTACTCCATGTCCCTTACGCCTTCACACCCACTAGGGAAAACACTTTCATCTCACTGAAACCGTTGCACAGCTGAGGGAAGCCTACCTCAGAAGAGGTTTCTCCAGCACCGTCACAGGGCCCATTCAAGATGCCTTCACCGTTTCATGCTAAAGTGCTTCTCATCCTTACGTGTGTGGCTTTCCTGATGGATTTCCTTCTCACAATGAAAACCTTGACACGTTCCATCTGCTCTCTCTCCTACTCTTGAAAACACTTCCCACAGAACAAGATTCGAATGGGGACAGAGATTCTACAGTAAGTATGTCTGTGGGACAGGCACGGGGCACATTCCTTGCGATTTCACACTTTGCATTGGAAAAGTCCACCATGTCCAGGGTGAGATGCTAGTAGAAACCCGGTGTCTCTGCAGTGGTGTTTCTTCCGACTGAATAGTACTCCCTTTGTTTAGGATTCAACACATACGTTTTGTGACTGTGAATTCCTCGCGAACCCAGATGGGAGCTCGAAGTCGCGTTTGAGATAGACTTGGTTCGCAGAGATTCGTGTATGCCTTTCCTCTGCCTAACTCGCATACTTTGGAAGACGCTTCTATCTTCGTGACCCATGCATGGTGTTCTTTGAGAGAAGCCCTCCATAAGATGTTGTTCCGCGAGTAAGGTAGATCACGCTTCCCCTCTGCTTTCTTTCACACTTTGCATCAAGCCGCTTCGTTTCTTAGCAGAGGAGGTGGCAGTCGAAGGACCGCACCTCCACAGCGTTGATTTGTAGAACTAAGTGTATAGCACGTTCCTTACGCTTCCTCCCATTTCCAGACACACACCTCTATAGGGGACAACTTGTGACTTGGTGGTAACATTCGACCCACATTTTTCTTCACTCTTCAGCCTATGGCATTTTCCTTACGCTTTCAGGCGAAAAACTGAAAATGCTTCTAGCTTCCTGAAACAAGATCTGAGTAGGGAGAAACGTTCGACACAACTTCTTTCTCAAGCTGTGGTACATGACACAGTATTTGTGCCTTCACTGCGAACGTTGGAAATTGCTTCCATATTCTTCCCTGTAGGCGGTAGTGGAAAGACTATTTCCCTGCAGTTTTGTTTCTTGAGAGGTGAGTATAAGAACCTTCCCTTAGAGAGCAACACATATATCTCCAAGGGCTTCTATCTTCAAGATCCAAGATGTTCGCACGACAGCCTGTTTGACGTGGCCTTGTTTCTCAGAGTTCAGTGTAAGGCTACTAGGCCTGAGGCGAGCCCACGTCCATTTGAAGACCCATCCACCCGCATGACACAGGACTTAAAGGAGAGAAACCCTCCGCACACCGTGTTACCCGCTGTACAGGATCGCGGGTTCCAACTATTTTCTTGCACACAAGGTTTAACAAGCTGCTTCCAAACTTACGAAAAGAGATGGTAGTCGAAGGACGGCAACAAAATAGATTTGTTCTTAGAGTTAAACAAACGTATGCCATCTTCCTTAGGCTTGCTCACATCCTCCATTTCCATACATCGTTCTTCATGTCATGACTGTAGGCACATTCGACACGGAGAGTTAAGTCTAGCCCATGTCCGTTACGCCTTCACACCCACTACGGAAAACATTTTCATCTCACTGAAACCATAGGACACCTGAGGGAAGCCTACTTCAGAAGAGGTTTCTCCAGCACCGTCACAGGGCCCATTCAAGATGCCTTCACCGTTTCATGCTAAAGTGCTTCTCATCCTTACGTGTGTGGCTTTCCTGATGGATTTCCTTCTCACAATGAAAACCTTGACACGTTCCATCTGCTCTCTCTCCTACTCTTGAAAACACTTCCCACAGAACAAGATTCGAATGGGGACAGAGATTCTACAGTAAGTATGTCTGTGGGACAGGCACGGGGCACATTCCTTGCGATTTCACACTTTGCATTGGAAAAGTCCACCATGTCCAGGGTGAGATGCTAGTAGAAACCCGGTGTCTCTGCAGTGGTGTTTCTTCCGACTGAATAGTACTCCCTTTGTTTAGGATTCAACACATACGTTTTGTGACTGTGAATTCCTCGCGAACCCAGATGGGAGCTCGAAGTCGCGTTTGAGATAGACTTGGTTCGCAGAGATTCGTGTATGCCTTTCCTCTGCCTAACTCGCATACTTTGGAAGACGCTTCTATCTTCGTGACCCATGCATGGTGTTCTTTGAGAGAAGCCCTCCATAAGATGTTGTTCCGCGAGTAAGGTAGATCACGCTTCCCCTCTGCTTTCTTTCACACTTTGCATCAAGCCGCTTCGTTTCTTAGCAGAGGAGGTGGCAGTCGAAGGACCGCACCTCCACAGCGTTGATTTGTAGAACTAAGTGTATAGCACGTTCCTTACGCTTCCTCCCATTTCCAGACACACACCTCTATAGGGGACAACTTGTGACTTGGTGGTAACATTCGACCCACATTTTTCTTCACTCTTCAGCCTATGGCATTTTCCTTACGCTTTCAGGCGAAAAACTGAAAATGCTTCTAGCTTCCTGAAACAAGATCTGAGTAGGGAGAAACGTTCGACACAACTTCTTTCTCAAGCTGTGGTACATGACACAGTATTTGTGCCTTCACTGCGAACGTTGGAAATTGCTTCCATATTCTTCCCTGTAGGCGGTAGTGGAAAGACTATTTCCCTGCAGTTTTGTTTCTTGAGAGGTGAGTATAAGAACCTTCCCTTAGAGAGCAAAACATATATCTCCAAGGGCTTCTATCTTCAAGATCCAAGATGTTCGCACGACAGCCTGTTTGACGTGGCCTTGTTTCTCAGAGTTCAGTGTAAGGCTACTAGGCCTGAGGCGAGCCCACGTCCATTTGAAGACCCATCCACCCGCATGACACAGGACTTAAAGGAGAAAACCCTCCGCACACCGTGTTACCCGCTGTACAGGATCGCGGGTTCCAACTATTTTCTTGCACACAAGGTTTAACAAGCTGCTTCCAAACTTACGAAAAGAGATGGTAGTCGAAGGACGGCAACAAAATAGATTTGTTCTTAGATTTAAACAAACGTATGCCATCTTCCTTAGGCTTGCTCACATCATCCATTTCCATACATCGTTCTTCATGTCATGACTGTAGGCACATTCGACACGGAGAGTTAAGTCTAGCCCATGTCCGTTACGCCTTCACACCCACTACGGAAAACATTTTCATCTCACTGAAACCATAGGACACCTGAGGGAAGCCTACTTCAGAAGAGGTTTCTCCAGCACCGTCACAGGGCCCTTTCAAGATGCCTTCTCCGTTTCATGCTAAAGTTCTTCTCATTCTTAACGTGTATGGCTTTCCTAATCGATTTCTTTCTCACAATGAAAACCTTGACACGTTCCATCTGCTCTCTCTCCTACTCTTGAAAACACTTCTCACAGAACAAGGTTCGAATGGGGACAGACATTCTACAGTAAGTATGTCTGTGGGACAGGCACGGGGCACATTCCTTGCGATTTCACACTTACATGGGTAACGTCTACCATGTTCAGGGAAGATGTTAGTAGAAACACGGTTTCTCTGCAGTGGTGTTTCTTCAGACTGCATAGTACTCCCTTTGCTTAGGATTCAACCCATACGTTTTGTGACTATGAATTCCTCGCGAACCCAGATGGGAGCTCGAAGTCGCGTTTGAGATGGACTTGCTTCGCAGAGATTCATGTATGCCTTTCCTTTGGCGAAGTCACATACATTTGAAAACCCTTCCCTCTTCGTGACCCATGGTGTTCGTTGAGAAAAGCCCTCCATAAGAAGTTGTTCGGCGACTAAGGTATGTCTCTCTTCCTTCCCCTCCGTACTCTTTCACACTTTGCTTCAAGCCGCTTCGTTCCTTAGCAAAGCAGATGGCAGTCGAAGGACCGCACCGCCACAGCGTTGTTTCTTCGACTTAAGTGTATCACACGTCCCTTATGCTTCCTCCTATTTCCAGACACACACCTCTCTAGGGGACTACTAGTGGGTTGGTTGTCACATTCGACCCACATTTTTCTTCACAATTCAGCGTGTGGCGTTTTCCTGGTGTTTTCAAACAAAGTACTGACAAGGCTTCTATCTTCCCGAAACAAGATCTGAGTTGGGAGAGGCTTTCGATACAAGTTCGTTCTCAAGCAGTGGTATATGGCACAGTATTTGTGCCTTCGCTTTTAACGTCGGGACTTTCCTCCATTTTCTTCCCTGTAGATGGTAGTGGAAAGGCGATTTCTCTACCGTTTTGTTCCTTGAGAGCTGAGTGTTAGACACTTACACCTATATCTCCAAAGGCTTCACGCTTCCCGAACCAAGAGGTTAGCAGGAAATCCTGTTGGACGTGGCCTTGTTTCTCTGAGTTCAGTGGAAGGCGCTGCTGAGGCGAGCTCGCGTACATTTGAAGGCCCTTCCAACTTCATGACACAAGACTTTCGTGCAGAGAAACCCTCCACACAACGTGTTCCTCACCGTAGTGTACCGCGCTTTCCGTCTCTTTCCTTTTGCACTACGTTGTAAAAAGGTGCTTCCATGTGTAGGGAAAGAGCTGGTCATCGACGGACGGCAAACCTCTAGATTTGTTCTTAGAGTTAACCATGGGAAGGCAATCCTCCTTATGCTTCCTCACATAATACATATCCATACTCATCCTTTTTCATGGAACGACCGCACTTCCACAGCAGTGTTTTGTAGAAATAAGTGTATAGCACTTTCCTTACGCTTCCTCCGATTTACAGACACACACCTCTCTAGGGGACAACTTGTGACTTGGTGGTAACATTCGACCCATATTTTTCTTCACAATTCAGCCTATGGCATTTTCCTTGCGCTTTCACGCCAAGAACTGAAAACACTTCTAGCTTCCTGAAACAAGATCTGAGTAGGGAGAAACTTTCGACACAACTTCTTTCTCAAGCAGTGGTACATGACACAGTATTTGTGCCTTCACTGCGAACGTTGGAAATTGCTTCCATCTTCGTCCCTGTAGGTGGTAGTGGAAAGACTATTTCCCTGCAGCTTTGTTTCTTGAGAGGTGAGTATAAGAACCTTCCCTTAGAGAGCAGCACATATATCTCCAAGGGCTTCTATCTTCAAGAACCAAGATGTTCGCACGAAAACCTGTTTGACGAGGCCTTCTTTCTCAGAGTTCAGTGTAAGGCTACTAGGCCTGAAGGGAGCCCACGTCCATTTGAAGACCCATCCACCTGCATGACACAGGACTTAAAGGAGAGAAACCCTCTGCACAACGTGTTCCCCGCTGTACAGGAAGGCACGTTCCACCTCTTTCCTTGCACACAATGTTTAACAAGCTGCTTCCAACCTTACGAAAAGAGATGGTAGTCGAAGGACGGCAACACTCTAGATTTGTTCTTAGAGTTAAAGAAACGAGTGTCATCTTCCTTAGGCTTGCTCACATCATCCATTTCCATACATCGTTCTTCATGTCACGACTGTAGGCACATTCGCCACGGAGAGTTAAGTCTAGACCATGTCCCTTACGCGTTCACACCCACTAGGGAAAACACTTTCATCGCACTGAAACCATAGGACAGCTGAGGGAAGCCTACTTCAGAAGAGGTTTCTCCAGCACCGTCACAGGGCCCATTCAAGATGCCTTCACCGTTTCATGCTAAAGTGCTTCTCATCCTTACGTGTATGGCTTTCCTGATGGATTTCCTTCTCACAATGAAAACCTTGACACGTTCCATCTGTTCTCTCTCCTACTCTTGAAAACACTTCCCACGGAACAAGATTCGAATGGGGACAGACATTCTACACTAAGTATGTCTGTGGGACAGGCACGGGGCACATTCCTTGCGATTTCACACTTTACATTGGAAAAGTCTACCATGTTCAGGGTGAGATGTTAGTAGAAACACGGTTTCTCTGCAGTGGTGTTTCTTCAGACTGATTAGTACTCCCTTGGTTTAGGATTCAACACATACGTTCTGTGAGTATGAATTCCTCGCGAACCCAGGTGGGAGCTCGAAGTCGCGTTTGAGATAGACTTGGTTCTCACAGATTTGTGTATGCCTTTCCTCTGCCTAACTCGCATACTTTGGAAGACGCTTCTATCTTCGTGACCCATGCATGGTGTTCGTTGAGAAAAGCCCTCCGTAAGAAGTTGTTCCGCGAGTAAGGTCGATCACGCTTCCCCTCTGCTTTCTTTCACACTTTGCCTCAAGCCGCTTCGTTTCTTAGCAGAGGAGGTGGCAGTCGAAAGACCGCACCTCCACAGCGCTGTTTTGTAGACCCAAGTGTATAGCACATTCCTTACGCTTCCTCTCATTTCCAGACATACACCTCTCTAGGAGACAACGAGTGTTTTGCTTATGCTTCTCTCTACCGAAACAAGATCTGAGTTGGGAGAAGCTTTCGACACCACTTCTTTCTCAAGCAGCGCTATATGGCCCAGTACCTGTGCCTTCGCTGTGACCGTTGGAACGTTCTTCCATCTTCTTCCCAGTAGATGGCAGTAGAAGGACTATCTCCCTCTACCGTGTTGTTCCTTGAGAGGTGAGTGTAAGGCACTGACACATATAGCTCAGAAGGCTTCATTCTTCCCGAACCAAGATGTGAGCTCGAAATCAGTTTTCACATGCCGTTGTTTCTCTGAGTTCAGCGTAAGGCTCTGCTGAGGCTAGCTCGCCTACATTTGAAGGCCTTCCAACTTCATGACAGAAGCCTTCACACTTGGTGTAAAGCCGCTTCGATCCTTAGGAAAGCAGAAGGGAGTCGAAGGACCGCTCCTCCACAGCATTGTTCTTGAAGAATTAATTGCAGAGCTCGTTGCTTATGCTTCCTCCGATTTCCATACACACACCTCTATAGGGGACAACTTGTGAGTTGGTGATAACATTCGACCCACATTTTTCTTTACAATTCAGCCTATGGCATTTTCCTTACGCTTTCACGCAAAGAACTGAAAATGTTTCTAGCTTCCTGAAACAAGATCTGAGTAGGGAGAAACTTTCGACACAACTTCTTTCTCAAGCAGTGGTACCTGACACAGATTTGTGCCTTCACTGCGAACGTTGGAAATTGCTTCCATCTTCATCCCTGTAGGTGGTAGTGGAAAGACTATTTCCCTGCAGCTTTGTTTCTTGAGAGGTGAGTATAAGAACCTTCCCTTAGAGAGCAACACATATATCTCCAAGGGCTTCTATCTTCAAGAACCAAGATGTTCGCACGAAAACCTGTTTGACGAGGCCTTCTTTCTCAGAGTTCAGTGTAAGGCTACCAGGCCTGAAGGGAGCCCACGTCCATTTGAAGCCCCATCCACCTGCATGACACAGGACTTAAAGGAGAGAAGCTCTCTGCACAACGTGTTTCCCGATGTACAGGAATGCGCGTTCCACCTCTTTCCTTGCACACAAGGTTTAACAAGCTGCTTCCTTCCTTACTAAAAGAGATGGTAGTCGAAGGACGGCAACAAAATAGATTTGTTCTTAGAGTTAAACAAACGTATGCCATCTTCCTTAGGCTTGCTCACATCATCCATTTCCATACATTGTTCTTCATGTCATGACTGTAGGCACATTCGACACGGAGAGTTAAGTCTAGCCCATGTCCCTTGCGCCTTCACCCCCACTACGGAAAACATTTTCATCTCACTGAAACCATAGGACACCTGAGGGAAGCCTACTTCAGAAGAGGTTTCTCCAGCACCGTCACAGGGCCCTTTCAAGATGCCTTCTCCGTTTCATGCTAAAGTTCTTCTCATTCTTACGTGTATGGCTTTCCTAATGGATTTCTTTCTCACAGTGAAAACCTTGACACGTTCCATCTGCTCTCTCTCCTACTCTTGAAAACACTTCTCACAGAACAAGGTTCGAATGGGGACAGACATTCTACAGTAAGTATGTCTGTGGGACAGGCACGGGGCACATTCCTTGCGATTTCACACTTACATGGGTAACGTCTACCATGTTCAGGGAAGATGTTAGTAGAAACACGGTTTCTCTGCAGTGGTGTTTCTTCAGACTGCATAGTACTCCCTTTGTTTAGGATTCAGCCCATACGTTTTGTGACTATGAATTCCTCGCGAACCCAGATGGGAGCTCGAAGTCGCGTTTGAGATGGACTTGCTTCGCAGAGATTCATGTATGCCTTTCCTTTGGCGAAGTCACATACATTTGAAAACCCTTCCCTCTTCGTGACCCATGGTGTTCGTTGAGAAAAGCCCTCCATAAGAAGTTGTTCGGCGACTAAGGTATGTCTCTCTTCCTTCCCCTCCGTACTCTTTCACACTTTGCTTCAAGCCGCTTCGTTCCTTAGCAAAGCAGATGGCAGTCGAAGGACCGCACCGCCACAGCGTTGTTTCTTCGACTTAAGTGTATCACACGTCCCTTATGCTTCCTCCTATTTCCAGACACACACCTCTCTAGGGGACTACTAGTGGGTTGGTTGTCACATTCGACCCACATTTTTCTTCACAATTCAGCGTGTGGCGTTTTCCTGGTGTTTTCAAACAAAGTACTGACAAGGCTTCTATCTTCCCGAAACAAGATCTGAGTTGGGAGAGGCTTTCGATACAAGTTCGTTCTCAAGCAGTGGTATATGGCACAGTATTTGTGCCTTCGCTTTTAACGTCGGGACTTTCCTCCATTTTCTTCCCTGTAGATGGTAGTGGAAAGGCGATTTCTCTACCGTTTTGTTCCTTGAGAGCTGAGTGTTAGACACTTACACCTATATCTCCAAAGGCTTCACGCTTCCCGAACCAAGAGGTTAGCAGGAAATCCTGTTGGACGTGGCCTTGTTTCTCTGAGTTCAGTGGAAGGCGCTGCTGAGGCGAGCTCGCGTACATTTGAAGGCCCTTCCAACTTCATGACACAAGACTTTCGTGCAGAGAAACCCTCCACACAACGTGTTCCTCACCGTAGTGTACCGCGCTTTCCGTCTCTTTCCTTTTACACTACGTTGTAAAAAGGTGCTTCCATCCGTAGGGAAAGAGCTGGTCGTCGAAGGACGGCAAACCTCTAGATTTGTTCTTAGAGTTAACCATGGGTAGGCAATCCTCCTTATGCTTCCTCACATAATACATATCCATACTCATCCTTCCTCATGGAACGGCCGCACTTCCACAGCGGTGTTTTGTAGAAATAAGTGTATAGCACTTTCCTTACGCTTCCTCCGATTTACAGACACACACCTCTATAGGGGACAACTTGTGACTTGGTGGTAACATTCGACCCACATTTTTCTTCACAATTCAGCCTATGGCATTTTCCTTGCGCTTTCACGCGAAGAACTGAAAACACTTCTAGCTTCCTGAAACAAGATCTGAGGAGGGAGAAACTTTCGACACAACTTCTTTCTCAAGCAGTGGTACATGACACAGTATTTGTGCCTTCACTGCGAACGTTGGAAATTGCTTCCATCTTCGTCCCTGTAGGTGGTAGTGGAAAGACTATTTCCCTGCAGCTTTGTTTCTTGAGAGGTGAGTATAAGAACCTTCCCTTAGAGAGCAGCACATATATCTCCAAGGGCTTCTATCTTCAAGAACCAAGATGTTCGCACGAAAACCTGTTTGACGAGGCCTTCTTTCTCAGAGTTCAGTGTAAGGCTACTAGGCCTGAAGGGAGCCCACGTCCATTTGAAGACCCATCCACCTGCATGACACAGGACTTAAAGGAGAGAAACCCTCTGCACAACGTGTTCCCCGCTGTACAGGAAGGCACGTTCCACCTCTTTCCTTGCACACAATGTTTAACAAGCTGCTTCCAACCTTACGAAAAGAGATGGTAGTCGAAGGACGGCAACACTCTAGATTTGTTCTTAGAGTTAAAGAAACGAGTGCCATCTTCCTTAGGCTTGCTCACATCATCCATTTCCATACATCGTTCTTCATGTCACGACTGTAGGCACATTCGCCACGGAGAGTTAAGTCTAGACCATGTCCCTTACGCGTTCACACCCGCTAGGGAAAACACTTTCATCGCACTGAAACCATAGGACAGCTGAGGGAAGCCTACTTCAGAAGAGGTTTCTCCAGCACCGTCACAGGGCCCATTCAAGATGCCTTCACCGTTTCATGCTAAAGTGCTTCTCATCCTTACGTGTATGGCTTTCCTGATGGATTTCCTTCTCACAATGAAAACCTTGACACGTTCCATCTGTTCTCTCTCCTACTCTTGAAAACACTTCCCACGGAACAAGATTCGAATGGGGACAGACATTCTACACTAAGTATGTCTGTGGGACAGGCACGGGGCACATTCCTTGCGATTTCACACTTTACATTGGAAAAGTCTACCATGTTCAGGGTGAGATGTTAGTAGAAACACGGTTTCTCTGCAGTGGTGTTTCTTCAGACTGATTAGTACTCCCTTGGTTTAGGATTCAACACATACGTTCTGTGAGTATGAATTCCTCGCGAACCCAGGTGGGAGCTCGAAGTCGCGTTTGAGATAGACTTGGTTCTCACAGATTTGTGTATGCCTTTCCTCTGCCTAACTCGCATACTTTGGAAGACGCTTCTATCTTCGTGACCCATGCATGGTGTTCGTTGAGAAAAGCCCTCCGTAAGAAGTTGTTCCGCGAGTAAGGTCGATCACGCTTCCCCTCTGCTTTCTTTCACACTTTGCCTCAAGCCGCTTCGTTTCTTAGCAGAGGAGGTGGCAGTCGAAAGACCGCACCTCCACAGCGCTGTTTTGTAGACCCAAGTGTATAGCACATTCCTTACGCTTCCTCTCATTTCCAGACATACACCTCTCTAGGAGACAACGAGTGTTTTGCTTATGCTTCTCTCTACCGAAACAAGATCTGAGTTGGGAGAAGCTTTCGACACGACTTCTTTCTCAAGCAGCGCTATATGGCCCAGTACCTGTGCCTTCGCTGTGACCGTTGGAACGTTCTTCCATCTTCTTCCCAGTAGATGGCAGTAGAAGGACTATCTCCCTCTACCGTGTTGTTCCTTGAGAGGTGAGTGTAAGGCACTGACACATATAGCTCAGAAGGCTTCATTCTTCCCGAACCAAGATGTGAGCTCGAAATCAGTTTTCACATGCCGTTGTTTCTCTGAGTTCAGCGTAAGGCTCTGCTGAGGCTAGCTCGCCTACATTTGAAGGCCTTCCAACTTCATGACAGAAGCCTTCACACTTGGTGTAAAGCCGCTTCGATCCTTAGGAAAGCAGAAGGGAGTCGAAGGACCGCTCCTCCACAGCATTGTTCTTGAAGAATTAATTGCAGAGCTCGTTGCTTATGCTTCCTCCGATTTCCATACACACACCTCTATAGGGGACAACTTGTGAGTTGGTGATAACATTCGACCCACATTTTTCTTTACAATTCAGCCTATGGCATTTTCCTTACGCTTTCACGCAAAGAACTGAAAATGTTTCTAGCTTCCTGAAACAAGATCTGAGTAGGGAGAAACTTTCGACACAACTTCTTTCTCAAGCAGTGGTACCTGACACAGATTTGTGCCTTCACTGCGAACGTTGGAAATTGCTTCCATCTTCATCCCTGTAGGTGGTAGTGGAAAGACTATTTCCCTGCAGCTTTGTTTCTTGAGAGGTGAGTATAAGAACCTTCCCTTAGAGAGCAACACATATATCTCCAAGGGCTTCTATCTTCAAGAACCAAGATGTTCGCACGAAAACCTGTTTGACGAGGCCTTCTTTCTCAGAGTTCAGTGTAAGGCTACCAGGCCTGAAGGGAGCCCACGTCCATTTGAAGCCCCATCCACCTGCATGACACAGGACTTAAAGGAGAGAAGCTCTCTGCACAACGTGTTTCCCGATGTACAGGAATGCGCGTTCCACCTCTTTCCTTGCACACAAGGTTTAACAAGCTGCTTCCTTCCTTACTAAAAGAGATGGTAGTCGAAGGACGGCAACAAAATAGATTTGTTCTTAGAGTTAAACAAACGTATGCCATCTTCCTTAGGCTTGCTCACATCATCCATTTCCATACATTGTTCTTCATGTCATGACTGTAGGCACATTCGACACGGAGAGTTAAGTCTAGCCCATGTCCCTTGCGCCTTCACCCCCACTACGGAAAACATTTTCATCTCACTGAAACCATAGGACACCTGAGGGAAGCCTACTTCAGAAGAGGTTTCTCCAGCACCGTCACAGGGCCCTTTCAAGATGCCTTCTCCGTTTCATGCTAAAGTTCTTCTCATTCTTACGTGTATGGCTTTCCTAATGGATTTCTTTCTCACAGTGAAAACCTTGACACGTTCCATCTGCTCTCTCTCCTACTCTTGAAAACACTTCTCACAGAACAAGGTTCGAATGGGGACAGACATTCTACAGTAAGTATGTCTGTGGGACAGGCACGGGGCACATTCCTTGCGATTTCACACTTACATGGGTAACGTCTACCATGTTCAGGGAAGATGTTAGTAGAAACACGGTTTCTCTGCAGTGGTGTTTCTTCAGACTGCATAGTACTCCCTTTGTTTAGGATTCAGCCCATACGTTTTGTGACTATGAATTCCTCGCGAACCCAGATGGGAGCTCGAAGTCGCGTTTGAGATGGACTTGCTTCGCAGAGATTCATGTATGCCTTTCCTTTGGCGAAGTCACATACATTTGAAAACCCTTCCCTCTTCGTGACCCATGGTGTTCGTTGAGAAAAGCCCTCCATAAGAAGTTGTTCGGCGACTAAGGTATGTCTCTCTTCCTTCCCCTCCGTACTCTTTCACACTTTGCTTCAAGCCGCTTCGTTCCTTAGCAAAGCAGATGGCAGTCGAAGGACCGCACCGCCACAGCGTTGTTTCTTCGACTTAAGTGTATCACACGTCCCTTATGCTTCCTCCTATTTCCAGACACACACCTCTCTAGGGGACTACTAGTGGGTTGGTTGTCACATTCGACCCACATTTTTCTTCACAATTCAGCGTGTGGCGTTTTCCTGGTGTTTTCAAACAAAGTACTGACAAGGCTTCTATCTTCCCGAAACAAGATCTGAGTTGGGAGAGGCTTTCGATACAAGTTCGTTCTCAAGCAGTGGTATATGGCACAGTATTTGTGCCTTCGCTTTTAACGTCGGGACTTTCCTCCATTTTCTTCCCTGTAGATGGTAGTGGAAAGGCGATTTCTCTACCGTTTTGTTCCTTGAGAGCTGAGTGTTAGACACTTACACCTATATCTCCAAAGGCTTCACGCTTCCCGAACCAAGAGGTTAGCAGGAAATCCTGTTGGACGTGGCCTTGTTTCTCTGAGTTCAGTGGAAGGCGCTGCTGAGGCGAGCTCGCGTACATTTGAAGGCCCTTCCAACTTCATGACACAAGACTTTGGTGCAGAGAAACCCTCCACACAACGTGTTCCTCACCGTAGTGTACCGCGCTTTCCGTCTCTTTCCTTTTACACTACGTTGTAAAAAGGTGCTTCCATCCGTAGGGAAAGAGCTGGTCGTCGAAGGACGGCAAACCTCTAGATTTGTTCTTAGAGTTAACCATGGGTAGGCAATCCTCCTTATGCTTCCTCACATAATACATATCCATACTCATCCTTCCTCATGGAACGGCCGCACTTCCACAGCGGTGTTTTGTAGAAATAAGTGTATAGCACTTTCCTTACGCTTCCTCCGATTTACAGACACACACCTCTATAGGGGACAACTTGTGACTTGGTGGTAACATTCGACCCACATTTTTCTTCACAATTCAGCCTATGGCATTTTCCTTGCGCTTTCACGCGAAGAACTGAAAACACTTCTAGCTTCCTGAAACAAGATCTGAGGAGGGAGAAACTTTCGACACAACTTCTTTCTCAAGCAGCGGTACATGACACAGTATTTGTGCCTTCACTGCGAACGTTGGAAATTGCTTCCATCTTCGTCCCTGTAGGTGGTAGTGGAAAGACTATTTCCCTGCAGCTTTGTTTCTTGAGAGGTGAGTATAAGAACCTTCCCTTAGAGAGCAGCACATATATCTCCAAGGGCTTCTATCTTCAAGAACCAAGATGTTCGCACGAAAACCTGTTTGACGAGGCCTTCTTTCTCAGAGTTCAGTGTAAGGCTACTAGGCCTGAAGGGAGCCCACGTCCATTTGAAGACCCATCCACCTGCATGACACAGGACTTAAAGGAGAGAAACCCTCTGCACAGCGTGTTCCCCGCTGTACAGGAAGGCACGTTCCACCTCTTTCCTTGCACACAATGTTTAACAAGCTGCTTCCAACCTTACGAAAAGAGATGGTAGTCGAAGGACGGCAACACTCTAGATTTGTTCTTAGAGTTAAAGAAACGAGTGCCATCTTCCTTAGGCTTGCTCACATCATCCATTTCCATACATCGTTCTTCATGTCACGACTGTAGGCACATTCGCCACGGAGAGTTAAGTCTAGACCATGTCCCTTACGCGTTCACACCCGCTAGGGAAAACACTTTCATCGCACTGAAACCATAGGACAGCTGAGGGAAGCCTACTTCAGAAGAGGTTTCTCCAGCACCGTCACAGGGCCCATTCAAGATGCCTTCACCGTTTCATGCTAAAGTGCTTCTCATCCTTACGTGTATGGCTTTCCTGATGGATTTCCTTCTCACAATGAAAACCTTGACACGTTCCATCTGTTCTCTCTCCTACTCTTGAAAACACTTCCCACGGAACAAGATTCGAATGGGGACAGACATTCTACACTAAGTATGTCTGTGGGACAGGCACGGGGCACATTCCTTGCGATTTCACACTTTACATTGGAAAAGTCTACCATGTTCAGGGTGAGATGTTAGTAGAAACACGGTTTCTCTGCAGTGGTGTTTCTTCAGACTGATTAGTACTCCCTTGGTTTAGGATTCAACACATACGTTCTGTGAGTATGAATTCCTCGCGAACCCAGGTGGGAGCTCGAAGTCGCGTTTGAGATAGACTTGGTTCTCACAGATTTGTGTATGCCTTTCCTCTGCCTAACTCGCATACTTTGGAAGACGCTTCTATCTTCGTGACCCATGCATGGTGTTCGTTGAGAAAAGCCCTCCGTAAGAAGTTGTTCCGCGAGTAAGGTCGATCACGCTTCCCCTCTGCTTTCTTTCACACTTTGCCTCAAGCCGCTTCGTTTCTTAGCAGAGGAGGTGGCAGTCGAAAGACCGCACCTCCACAGCGCTGTTTTGTAGACCCAAGTGTATAGCACATTCCTTACGCTTCCTCTCATTTCCAGACATACACCTCTCTAGGAGACAACGAGTGTTTTGCTTATGCTTCTCTCTACCGAAACAAGATCTGAGTTGGGAGAAGCTTTCGACACGACTTCTTTCTCAAGCAGCGCTATATGGCCCAGTACCTGTGCCTTCGCTGTGACCGTTGGAACGTTCTTCCATCTTCTTCCCAGTAGATGGCAGTAGAAGGACTATCTCCCTCTACCGTGTTGTTCCTTGAGAGGTGAGTGTAAGGCACTGACACATATAGCTCAGAAGGCTTCATTCTTCCCGAACCAAGATGTGAGCTCGAAATCAGTTTTCACATGCCGTTGTTTCTCTGAGTTCAGCGTAAGGCTCTGCTGAGGCTAGCTCGCCTACATTTGAAGGCCTTCCAACTTCATGACAGAAGCCTTCACACTTGGTGTAAAGCCGCTTCGATCCTTAGGAAAGCAGAAGGGAGTCGAAGGACCGCTCCTCCACAGCATTGTTCTTGAAGAATTAATTGCAGAGCTCGTTGCTTATGCTTCCTCCGATTTCCATACACACACCTCTATAGGGGACAACTTGTGAGTTGGTGATAACATTCGACCCACATTTTTCTTTACAATTCAGCCTATGGCATTTTCCTTACGCTTTCACGCAAAGAACTGAAAATGTTTCTAGCTTCCTGAAACAAGATCTGAGTAGGGAGAAACTTTCGACACAACTTCTTTCTCAAGCAGTGGTACCTGACACAGATTTGTGCCTTCACTGCGAACGTTGGAAATTGCTTCCATCTTCATCCCTGTAGGTGGTAGTGGAAAGACTATTTCCCTGCAGCTTTGTTTCTTGAGAGGTGAGTATAAGAACCTTCCCTTAGAGAGCAACACATATATCTCCAAGGGCTTCTATCTTCAAGAACCAAGATGTTCGCACGAAAACCTGTTTGACGAGGCCTTCTTTCTCAGAGTTCAGTGTAAGGCTACCAGGCCTGAAGGGAGCCCACGTCCATTTGAAGCCCCATCCACCTGCATGACACAGGACTTAAAGGAGAGAAGCTCTCTGCACAACGTGTTTCCCGATGTACAGGAATGCGCGTTCCACCTCTTTCCTTGCACACAAGGTTTAACAAGCTGCTTCCTTCCTTACTAAAAGAGATGGTAGTCGAAGGACGGCAACAAAATAGATTTGTTCTTAGAGTTAAACAAACGTATGCCATCTTCCTTAGGCTTGCTCACATCATCCATTTCCATACATTGTTCTTCATGTCATGACTGTAGGCACATTCGACACGGAGAGTTAAGTCTAGCCCATGTCCCTTGCGCCTTCACCCCCACTACGGAAAACATTTTCATCTCACTGAAACCATAGGACACCTGAGGGAAGCCTACTTCAGAAGAGGTTTCTCCAGCACCGTCACAGGGCCCTTTCAAGATGCCTTCTCCGTTTCATGCTAAAGTTCTTCTCATTCTTACGTGTATGGCTTTCCTAATGGATTTCTTTCTCACAGTGAAAACCTTGACACGTTCCATCTGCTCTCTCTCCTACTCTTGAAAACACTTCTCACAGAACAAGGTTCGAATGGGGACAGACATTCTACAGTAAGTATGTCTGTGGGACAGGCACGGGGCACATTCCTTGCGATTTCACACTTACATGGGTAACGTCTACCATGTTCAGGGAAGATGTTAGTAGAAACACGGTTTCTCTGCAGTGGTGTTTCTTCAGACTGCATAGTACTCCCTTTGTTTAGGATTCAGCCCATACGTTTTGTGACTATGAATTCCTCGCGAACCCAGATGGGAGCTCGAAGTCGCGTTTGAGATGGACTTGCTTCGCAGAGATTCATGTATGCCTTTCCTTTGGCGAAGTCACATACATTTGAAAACCCTTCCCTCTTCGTGACCCATGGTGTTCGTTGAGAAAAGCCCTCCATAAGAAGTTGTTCGGCGACTAAGGTATGTCTCTCTTCCTTCCCCTCCGTACTCTTTCACACTTTGCTTCAAGCCGCTTCGTTCCTTAGCAAAGCAGATGGCAGTCGAAGGACCGCACCGCCACAGCGTTGTTTCTTCGACTTAAGTGTATCACACGTCCCTTATGCTTCCTCCTATTTCCAGACACACACCTCTCTAGGGGACTACTAGTGGGTTGGTTGTCACATTCGACCCACATTTTTCTTCACAATTCAGCGTGTGGCGTTTTCCTGGTGTTTTCAAACAAAGTACTGACAAGGCTTCTATCTTCCCGAAACAAGATCTGAGTTGGGAGAGGCTTTCGATACAAGTTCGTTCTCAAGCAGTGGTATATGGCACAGTATTTGTGCCTTCGCTTTTAACGTCGGGACTTTCCTCCATTTTCTTCCCTGTAGATGGTAGTGGAAAGGCGATTTCTCTACCGTTTTGTTCCTTGAGAGCTGAGTGTTAGGCACTTACACCTATATCTCCAAAGGCTTCACGCTTCCCGAACCAAGAGGTTAGCAGGAAATCCTGTTGGACGTGGCCTTGTTTCTCTGAGTTCAGTGGAAGGCGCTGCTGAGGCGAGCTCGCGTACATTTGAAGGCCCTTCCAACTTCATGACACAAGACTTTCGTGCAGAGAAACCCTCCACACAACGTGTTCCTCACCGTAGTGTACCGCGCTTTCCGTCTCTTTCCTTTTACACTACGTTGTAAAAAGGTGCTTCCATCCGTAGGGAAAGAGCTGGTCGTCGAAGGACGGCAAACCTCTAGATTTGTTCTTAGAGTTAACCATGGGTAGGCAATCCTCCTTATGCTTCCTCACATAATACATATCCATACTCATCCTTCCTCATGGAACGGCCGCACTTCCACAGCGGTGTTTTGTAGAAATAAGTGTATAGCACTTTCCTTACGCTTCCTCCGATTTACAGACACACACCTCTATAGGGGACAACTTGTGACTTGGTGGTAACATTCGACCCACATTTTTCTTCACAATTCAGCCTATGGCATTTTCCTTGCGCTTTCACGCGAAGAACTGAAAACACTTCTAGCTTCCTGAAACAAGATCTGAGGAGGGAGAAACTTTCGACACAACTTCTTTCTCAAGCAGCGGTACATGACACAGTATTTGTGCCTTCACTGCGAACGTTGGAAATTGCTTCCATCTTCGTCCCTGTAGGTGGTAGTGGAAAGACTATTTCCCTGCAGCTTTGTTTCTTGAGAGGTGAGTATAAGAACCTTCCCTTAGAGAGCAGCACATATATCTCCAAGGGCTTCTATCTTCAAGAACCAAGATGTTCGCACGAAAACCTGTTTGACGAGGCCTTCTTTCTCAGAGTTCAGTGTAAGGCTACTAGGCCTGAAGGGAGCCCACGTCCATTTGAAGACCCATCCACCTGCATGACACAGGACTTAAAGGAGAGAAACCCTCTGCACAACGTGTTCCCCGCTGTACAGGAAGGCACGTTCCACCTCTTTCCTTGCACACAATGTTTAACAAGCTGCTTCCAACCTTACGAAAAGAGATGGTAGTCGAAGGACGGCAACACTCTAGATTTGTTCTTAGAGTTAAAGAAACGAGTGCCATCTTCCTTAGGCTTGCTCACATCATCCATTTCCATACATCGTTCTTCATGTCACGACTGTAGGCACATTCGCCACGGAGAGTTAAGTCTAGACCATGTCCCTTACGCGTTCACACCCGCTAGGGAAAACACTTTCATCGCACTGAAACCATAGGACAGCTGAGGGAAGCCTACTTCAGAAGAGGTTTCTCCAGCACCGTCACAGGGCCCATTCAAGATGCCTTCACCGTTTCATGCTAAAGTGCTTCTCATCCTTACGTGTATGGCTTTCCTGATGGATTTCCTTCTCACAATGAAAACCTTGACACGTTCCATCTGTTCTCTCTCCTACTCTTGAAAACACTTCCCACGGAACAAGATTCGAATGGGGACAGACATTCTACACTAAGTATGTCTGTGGGACAGGCACGGGGCACATTCCTTGCGATTTCACACTTTACATTGGAAAAGTCTACCATGTTCAGGGTGAGATGTTAGTAGAAACACGGTTTCTCTGCAGTGGTGTTTCTTCAGACTGATTAGTACTCCCTTGGTTTAGGATTCAACACATACGTTCTGTGAGTATGAATTCCTCGCGAACCCAGGTGGGAGCTCGAAGTCGCGTTTGAGATAGACTTGGTTCTCACAGATTTGTGTATGCCTTTCCTCTGCCTAACTCGCATACTTTGGAAGACGCTTCTATCTTCGTGACCCATGCATGGTGTTCGTTGAGAAAAGCCCTCCGTAAGAAGTTGTTCCGCGAGTAAGGTCGATCACGCTTCCCCTCTGCTTTCTTTCACACTTTGCCTCAAGCCGCTTCGTTTCTTAGCAGAGGAGGTGGCAGTCGAAAGACCGCACCTCCACAGCGCTGTTTTGTAGACCCAAGTGTATAGCACATTCCTTACGCTTCCTCTCATTTCCAGACATACACCTCTCTAGGAGACAACGAGTGTTTTGCTTATGCTTCTCTCTACCGAAACAAGATCTGAGTTGGGAGAAGCTTTCGACACCACTTCTTTCTCAAGCAGCGCTATATGGCCCAGTACCTGTGCCTTCGCTGTGACCGTTGGAACGTTCTTCCATCTTCTTCCCAGTAGATGGCAGTAGAAGGACTATCTCCCTCTACCGTGTTGTTCCTTGAGAGGTGAGTGTAAGGCACTGACACATATAGCTCAGAAGGCTTCATTCTTCCCGAACCAAGATGTGAGCTCGAAATCAGTTTTCACATGCCGTTGTTTCTCTGAGTTCAGCGTAAGGCTCTGCTGAGGCTAGCTCGCCTACATTTGAAGGCCTTCCAACTTCATGACAGAAGCCTTCACACTTGGTGTAAAGCCGCTTCGATCCTTAGGAAAGCAGAAGGGAGTCGAAGGACCGCTCCTCCACAGCATTGTTCTTGAAGAATTAATTGCAGAGCTCGTTGCTTATGCTTCCTCCGATTTCCATACACACACCTCTATAGGGGACAACTTGTGAGTTGGTGATAACATTCGACCCACATTTTTCTTTACAATTCAGCCTATGGCATTTTCCTTACGCTTTCACGCAAAGAACTGAAAATGTTTCTAGCTTCCTGAAACAAGATCTGAGTAGGGAGAAACTTTCGACACAACTTCTTTCTCAAGCAGTGGTACCTGACACAGATTTGTGCCTTCACTGCGAACGTTGGAAATTGCTTCCATCTTCATCCCTGTAGGTGGTAGTGGAAAGACTATTTCCCTGCAGCTTTGTTTCTTGAGAGGTGAGTATAAGAACCTTCCCTTAGAGAGCAACACATATATCTCCAAGGGCTTCTATCTTCAAGAACCAAGATGTTCGCACGAAAACCTGTTTGACGAGGCCTTCTTTCTCAGAGTTCAGTGTAAGGCTACCAGGCCTGAAGGGAGCCCACGTCCATTTGAAGCCCCATCCACCTGCATGACACAGGACTTAAAGGAGAGAAGCTCTCTGCACAACGTGTTTCCCGATGTACAGGAATGCGCGTTCCACCTCTTTCCTTGCACACAAGGTTTAACAAGCTGCTTCCTTCCTTACTAAAAGAGATGGTAGTCGAAGGACGGCAACAAAATAGATTTGTTCTTAGAGTTAAACAAACGTATGCCATCTTCCTTAGGCTTGCTCACATCATCCATTTCCATACATTGTTCTTCATGTCATGACTGTAGGCACATTCGACACGGAGAGTTAAGTCTAGCCCATGTCCCTTGCGCCTTCACCCCCACTACGGAAAACATTTTCATCTCACTGAAACCATAGGACACCTGAGGGAAGCCTACTTCAGAAGAGGTTTCTCCAGCACCGTCACAGGGCCCTTTCAAGATGCCTTCTCCGTTTCATGCTAAAGTTCTTCTCATTCTTACGTGTATGGCTTTCCTAATGGATTTCTTTCTCACAGTGAAAACCTTGACACGTTCCATCTGCTCTCTCTCCTACTCTTGAAAACACTTCTCACAGAACAAGGTTCGAATGGGGACAGACATTCTACAGTAAGTATGTCTGTGGGACAGGCACGGGGCACATTCCTTGCGATTTCACACTTACATGGGTAACGTCTACCATGTTCAGGGAAGATGTTAGTAGAAACACGGTTTCTCTGCAGTGGTGTTTCTTCAGACTGCATAGTACTCCCTTTGTTTAGGATTCAGCCCATACGTTTTGTGACTATGAATTCCTCGCGAACCCAGATGGGAGCTCGAAGTCGCGTTTGAGATGGACTTGCTTCGCAGAGATTCATGTATGCCTTTCCTTTGGCGAAGTCACATACATTTGAAAACCCTTCCCTCTTCGTGACCCATGGTGTTCGTTGAGAAAAGCCCTCCATAAGAAGTTGTTCGGCGACTAAGGTATGTCTCTCTTCCTTCCCCTCCGTACTCTTTCACACTTTGCTTCAAGCCGCTTCGTTCCTTAGCAAAGCAGATGGCAGTCGAAGGACCGCACCGCCACAGCGTTGTTTCTTCGACTTAAGTGTATCACACGTCCCTTATGCTTCCTCCTATTTCCAGACACACACCTCTCTAGGGGACTACTAGTGGGTTGGTTGTCACATTCGACCCACATTTTTCTTCACAATTCAGCGTGTGGCGTTTTCCTGGTGTTTTCAAACAAAGTACTGACAAGGCTTCTATCTTCCCGAAACAAGATCTGAGTTGGGAGAGGCTTTCGATACAAGTTCGTTCTCAAGCAGTGGTATATGGCACAGTATTTGTGCCTTCGCTTTTAACGTCGGGACTTTCCTCCATTTTCTTCCCTGTAGATGGTAGTGGAAAGGCGATTTCTCTACCGTTTTGTTCCTTGAGAGCTGAGTGTTAGACACTTACACCTATATCTCCAAAGGCTTCACGCTTCCCGAACCAAGAGGTTAGCAGGAAATCCTGTTGGACGTGGCCTTGTTTCTCTGAGTTCAGTGGAAGGCGCTGCTGAGGCGAGCTCGCGTACATTTGAAGGCCCTTCCAACTTCATGACACAAGACTTTGGTGCAGAGAAACCCTCCACACAACGTGTTCCTCACCGTAGTGTACCGCGCTTTCCGTCTCTTTCCTTTTACACTACGTTGTAAAAAGGTGCTTCCATCCGTAGGGAAAGAGCTGGTCGTCGAAGGACGGCAAACCTCTAGATTTGTTCTTAGAGTTAACCATGGGTAGGCAATCCTCCTTATGCTTCCTCACATAATACATATCCATACTCATCCTTCCTCATGGAACGGCCGCACTTCCACAGCGGTGTTTTGTAGAAATAAGTGTATAGCACTTTCCTTACGCTTCCTCCGATTTACAGACACACACCTCTATAGGGGACAACTTGTGACTTGGTGGTAACATTCGACCCACATTTTTCTTCACAATTCAGCCTATGGCATTTTCCTTGCGCTTTCACGCGAAGAACTGAAAACACTTCTAGCTTCCTGAAACAAGATCTGAGGAGGGAGAAACTTTCGACACAACTTCTTTCTCAAGCAGCGGTACATGACACAGTATTTGTGCCTTCACTGCGAACGTTGGAAATTGCTTCCATCTTCGTCCCTGTAGGTGGTAGTGGAAAGACTATTTCCCTGCAGCTTTGTTTCTTGAGAGGTGAGTATAAGAACCTTCCCTTAGAGAGCAGCACATATATCTCCAAGGGCTTCTATCTTCAAGAACCAAGATGTTCGCACGAAAACCTGTTTGACGAGGCCTTCTTTCTCAGAGTTCAGTGTAAGGCTACTAGGCCTGAAGGGAGCCCACGTCCATTTGAAGACCCATCCACCTGCATGACACAGGACTTAAAGGAGAGAAACCCTCTGCACAGCGT
Organism: Eumetopias jubatus; assembly: GCF_037043125.1. Taxonomy (NCBI): domain Eukaryota; kingdom Metazoa; phylum Chordata; class Mammalia; order Carnivora; family Otariidae; genus Eumetopias; species Eumetopias jubatus. The sequence continues at coordinate 43,232 of NW_028274995.1, forward strand.
GTTCCCCGCTGTACAGGAAGGCACGTTCCACCTCTTTCCTTGCACACAATGTTTAACAAGCTGCTTCCAACCTTACGAAAAGAGATGGTAGTCGAAGGACGGCAACACTCTAGATTTGTTCTTAGAGTTAAAGAAACGAGTGCCATCTTCCTTAGGCTTGCTCACATCATCCATTTCCATACATCGTTCTTCATGTCACGACTGTAGGCACATTCGCCACGGAGAGTTAAGTCTAGACCATGTCCCTTACGCGTTCACACCCGCTAGGGAAAACACTTTCATCGCACTGAAACCATAGGACAGCTGAGGGAAGCCTACTTCAGAAGAGGTTTCTCCAGCACCGTCACAGGGCCCATTCAAGATGCCTTCACCGTTTCATGCTAAAGTGCTTCTCATCCTTACGTGTATGGCTTTCCTGATGGATTTCCTTCTCACAATGAAAACCTTGACACGTTCCATCTGTTCTCTCTCCTACTCTTGAAAACACTTCCCACGGAACAAGATTCGAATGGGGACAGACATTCTACACTAAGTATGTCTGTGGGACAGGCACGGGGCACATTCCTTGCGATTTCACACTTTACATTGGAAAAGTCTACCATGTTCAGGGTGAGATGTTAGTAGAAACACGGTTTCTCTGCAGTGGTGTTTCTTCAGACTGATTAGTACTCCCTTGGTTTAGGATTCAACACATACGTTCTGTGAGTATGAATTCCTCGCGAACCCAGGTGGGAGCTCGAAGTCGCGTTTGAGATAGACTTGGTTCTCACAGATTTGTGTATGCCTTTCCTCTGCCTAACTCGCATACTTTGGAAGACGCTTCTATCTTCGTGACCCATGCATGGTGTTCGTTGAGAAAAGCCCTCCGTAAGAAGTTGTTCCGCGAGTAAGGTCGATCACGCTTCCCCTCTGCTTTCTTTCACACTTTGCCTCAAGCCGCTTCGTTTCTTAGCAGAGGAGGTGGCAGTCGAAAGACCGCACCTCCACAGCGCTGTTTTGTAGACCCAAGTGTATAGCACATTCCTTACGCTTCCTCTCATTTCCAGACATACACCTCTCTAGGAGACAACGAGTGTTTTGCTTATGCTTCTCTCTACCGAAACAAGATCTGAGTTGGGAGAAGCTTTCGACACGACTTCTTTCTCAAGCAGCGCTATATGGCCCAGTACCTGTGCCTTCGCTGTGACCGTTGGAACGTTCTTCCATCTTCTTCCCAGTAGATGGCAGTAGAAGGACTATCTCCCTCTACCGTGTTGTTCCTTGAGAGGTGAGTGTAAGGCACTGACACATATAGCTCAGAAGGCTTCATTCTTCCCGAACCAAGATGTGAGCTCGAAATCAGTTTTCACATGCCGTTGTTTCTCTGAGTTCAGCGTAAGGCTCTGCTGAGGCTAGCTCGCCTACATTTGAAGGCCTTCCAACTTCATGACAGAAGCCTTCACACTTGGTGTAAAGCCGCTTCGATCCTTAGGAAAGCAGAAGGGAGTCGAAGGACCGCTCCTCCACAGCATTGTTCTTGAAGAATTAATTGCAGAGCTCGTTGCTTATGCTTCCTCCGATTTCCATACACACACCTCTATAGGGGACAACTTGTGAGTTGGTGATAACATTCGACCCACATTTTTCTTTACAATTCAGCCTATGGCATTTTCCTTACGCTTTCACGCAAAGAACTGAAAATGTTTCTAGCTTCCTGAAACAAGATCTGAGTAGGGAGAAACTTTCGACACAACTTCTTTCTCAAGCAGTGGTACCTGACACAGATTTGTGCCTTCACTGCGAACGTTGGAAATTGCTTCCATCTTCATCCCTGTAGGTGGTAGTGGAAAGACTATTTCCCTGCAGCTTTGTTTCTTGAGAGGTGAGTATAAGAACCTTCCCTTAGAGAGCAACACATATATCTCCAAGGGCTTCTATCTTCAAGAACCAAGATGTTCGCACGAAAACCTGTTTGACGAGGCCTTCTTTCTCAGAGTTCAGTGTAAGGCTACCAGGCCTGAAGGGAGCCCACGTCCATTTGAAGCCCCATCCACCTGCATGACACAGGACTTAAAGGAGAGAAGCTCTCTGCACAACGTGTTTCCCGATGTACAGGAATGCGCGTTCCACCTCTTTCCTTGCACACAAGGTTTAACAAGCTGCTTCCTTCCTTACTAAAAGAGATGGTAGTCGAAGGACGGCAACAAAATAGATTTGTTCTTAGAGTTAAACAAACGTATGCCATCTTCCTTAGGCTTGCTCACATCATCCATTTCCATACATTGTTCTTCATGTCATGACTGTAGGCACATTCGACACGGAGAGTTAAGTCTAGCCCATGTCCCTTGCGCCTTCACCCCCACTACGGAAAACATTTTCATCTCACTGAAACCATAGGACACCTGAGGGAAGCCTACTTCAGAAGAGGTTTCTCCAGCACCGTCACAGGGCCCTTTCAAGATGCCTTCTCCGTTTCATGCTAAAGTTCTTCTCATTCTTACGTGTATGGCTTTCCTAATGGATTTCTTTCTCACAGTGAAAACCTTGACACGTTCCATCTGCTCTCTCTCCTACTCTTGAAAACACTTCTCACAGAACAAGGTTCGAATGGGGACAGACATTCTACAGTAAGTATGTCTGTGGGACAGGCACGGGGCACATTCCTTGCGATTTCACACTTACATGGGTAACGTCTACCATGTTCAGGGAAGATGTTAGTAGAAACACGGTTTCTCTGCAGTGGTGTTTCTTCAGACTGCATAGTACTCCCTTTGTTTAGGATTCAGCCCATACGTTTTGTGACTATGAATTCCTCGCGAACCCAGATGGGAGCTCGAAGTCGCGTTTGAGATGGACTTGCTTCGCAGAGATTCATGTATGCCTTTCCTTTGGCGAAGTCACATACATTTGAAAACCCTTCCCTCTTCGTGACCCATGGTGTTCGTTGAGAAAAGCCCTCCATAAGAAGTTGTTCGGCGACTAAGGTATGTCTCTCTTCCTTCCCCTCCGTACTCTTTCACACTTTGCTTCAAGCCGCTTCGTTCCTTAGCAAAGCAGATGGCAGTCGAAGGACCGCACCGCCACAGCGTTGTTTCTTCGACTTAAGTGTATCACACGTCCCTTATGCTTCCTCCTATTTCCAGACACACACCTCTCTAGGGGACTACTAGTGGGTTGGTTGTCACATTCGACCCACATTTTTCTTCACAATTCAGCGTGTGGCGTTTTCCTGGTGTTTTCAAACAAAGTACTGACAAGGCTTCTATCTTCCCGAAACAAGATCTGAGTTGGGAGAGGCTTTCGATACAAGTTCGTTCTCAAGCAGTGGTATATGGCACAGTATTTGTGCCTTCGCTTTTAACGTCGGGACTTTCCTCCATTTTCTTCCCTGTAGATGGTAGTGGAAAGGCGATTTCTCTACCGTTTTGTTCCTTGAGAGCTGAGTGTTAGGCACTTACACCTATATCTCCAAAGGCTTCACGCTTCCCGAACCAAGAGGTTAGCAGGAAATCCTGTTGGACGTGGCCTTGTTTCTCTGAGTTCAGTGGAAGGCGCTGCTGAGGCGAGCTCGCGTACATTTGAAGGCCCTTCCAACTTCATGACACAAGACTTTCGTGCAGAGAAACCCTCCACACAACGTGTTCCTCACCGTAGTGTACCGCGCTTTCCGTCTCTTTCCTTTTACACTACGTTGTAAAAAGGTGCTTCCATCCGTAGGGAAAGAGCTGGTCGTCGAAGGACGGCAAACCTCTAGATTTGTTCTTAGAGTTAACCATGGGTAGGCAATCCTCCTTATGCTTCCTCACATAATACATATCCATACTCATCCTTCCTCATGGAACGGCCGCACTTCCACAGCGGTGTTTTGTAGAAATAAGTGTATAGCACTTTCCTTACGCTTCCTCCGATTTACAGACACACACCTCTATAGGGGACAACTTGTGACTTGGTGGTAACATTCGACCCACATTTTTCTTCACAATTCAGCCTATGGCATTTTCCTTGCGCTTTCACGCGAAGAACTGAAAACACTTCTAGCTTCCTGAAACAAGATCTGAGGAGGGAGAAACTTTCGACACAACTTCTTTCTCAAGCAGCGGTACATGACACAGTATTTGTGCCTTCACTGCGAACGTTGGAAATTGCTTCCATCTTCGTCCCTGTAGGTGGTAGTGGAAAGACTATTTCCCTGCAGCTTTGTTTCTTGAGAGGTGAGTATAAGAACCTTCCCTTAGAGAGCAGCACATATATCTCCAAGGGCTTCTATCTTCAAGAACCAAGATGTTCGCACGAAAACCTGTTTGACGAGGCCTTCTTTCTCAGAGTTCAGTGTAAGGCTACTAGGCCTGAAGGGAGCCCACGTCCATTTGAAGACCCATCCACCTGCATGACACAGGACTTAAAGGAGAGAAACCCTCTGCACAACGTGTTCCCCGCTGTACAGGAAGGCACGTTCCACCTCTTTCCTTGCACACAATGTTTAACAAGCTGCTTCCAACCTTACGAAAAGAGATGGTAGTCGAAGGACGGCAACACTCTAGATTTGTTCTTAGAGTTAAAGAAACGAGTGCCATCTTCCTTAGGCTTGCTCACATCATCCATTTCCATACATCGTTCTTCATGTCACGACTGTAGGCACATTCGCCACGGAGAGTTAAGTCTAGACCATGTCCCTTACGCGTTCACACCCGCTAGGGAAAACACTTTCATCGCACTGAAACCATAGGACAGCTGAGGGAAGCCTACTTCAGAAGAGGTTTCTCCAGCACCGTCACAGGGCCCATTCAAGATGCCTTCACCGTTTCATGCTAAAGTGCTTCTCATCCTTACGTGTATGGCTTTCCTGATGGATTTCCTTCTCACAATGAAAACCTTGACACGTTCCATCTGTTCTCTCTCCTACTCTTGAAAACACTTCCCACGGAACAAGATTCGAATGGGGACAGACATTCTACACTAAGTATGTCTGTGGGACAGGCACGGGGCACATTCCTTGCGATTTCACACTTTACATTGGAAAAGTCTACCATGTTCAGGGTGAGATGTTAGTAGAAACACGGTTTCTCTGCAGTGGTGTTTCTTCAGACTGATTAGTACTCCCTTGGTTTAGGATTCAACACATACGTTCTGTGAGTATGAATTCCTCGCGAACCCAGGTGGGAGCTCGAAGTCGCGTTTGAGATAGACTTGGTTCTCACAGATTTGTGTATGCCTTTCCTCTGCCTAACTCGCATACTTTGGAAGACGCTTCTATCTTCGTGACCCATGCATGGTGTTCGTTGAGAAAAGCCCTCCGTAAGAAGTTGTTCCGCGAGTAAGGTCGATCACGCTTCCCCTCTGCTTTCTTTCACACTTTGCCTCAAGCCGCTTCGTTTCTTAGCAGAGGAGGTGGCAGTCGAAAGACCGCACCTCCACAGCGCTGTTTTGTAGACCCAAGTGTATAGCACATTCCTTACGCTTCCTCTCATTTCCAGACATACACCTCTCTAGGAGACAACGAGTGTTTTGCTTATGCTTCTCTCTACCGAAACAAGATCTGAGTTGGGAGAAGCTTTCGACACCACTTCTTTCTCAAGCAGCGCTATATGGCCCAGTACCTGTGCCTTCGCTGTGACCGTTGGAACGTTCTTCCATCTTCTTCCCAGTAGATGGCAGTAGAAGGACTATCTCCCTCTACCGTGTTGTTCCTTGAGAGGTGAGTGTAAGGCACTGACACATATAGCTCAGAAGGCTTCATTCTTCCCGAACCAAGATGTGAGCTCGAAATCAGTTTTCACATGCCGTTGTTTCTCTGAGTTCAGCGTAAGGCTCTGCTGAGGCTAGCTCGCCTACATTTGAAGGCCTTCCAACTTCATGACAGAAGCCTTCACACTTGGTGTAAAGCCGCTTCGATCCTTAGGAAAGCAGAAGGGAGTCGAAGGACCGCTCCTCCACAGCATTGTTCTTGAAGAATTAATTGCAGAGCTCGTTGCTTATGCTTCCTCCGATTTCCATACACACACCTCTATAGGGGACAACTTGTGAGTTGGTGATAACATTCGACCCACATTTTTCTTTACAATTCAGCCTATGGCATTTTCCTTACGCTTTCACGCAAAGAACTGAAAATGTTTCTAGCTTCCTGAAACAAGATCTGAGTAGGGAGAAACTTTCGACACAACTTCTTTCTCAAGCAGTGGTACCTGACACAGATTTGTGCCTTCACTGCGAACGTTGGAAATTGCTTCCATCTTCATCCCTGTAGGTGGTAGTGGAAAGACTATTTCCCTGCAGCTTTGTTTCTTGAGAGGTGAGTATAAGAACCTTCCCTTAGAGAGCAACACATATATCTCCAAGGGCTTCTATCTTCAAGAACCAAGATGTTCGCACGAAAACCTGTTTGACGAGGCCTTCTTTCTCAGAGTTCAGTGTAAGGCTACCAGGCCTGAAGGGAGCCCACGTCCATTTGAAGCCCCATCCACCTGCATGACACAGGACTTAAAGGAGAGAAGCTCTCTGCACAACGTGTTTCCCGATGTACAGGAATGCGCGTTCCACCTCTTTCCTTGCACACAAGGTTTAACAAGCTGCTTCCTTCCTTACTAAAAGAGATGGTAGTCGAAGGACGGCAACAAAATAGATTTGTTCTTAGAGTTAAACAAACGTATGCCATCTTCCTTAGGCTTGCTCACATCATCCATTTCCATACATTGTTCTTCATGTCATGACTGTAGGCACATTCGACACGGAGAGTTAAGTCTAGCCCATGTCCCTTGCGCCTTCACCCCCACTACGGAAAACATTTTCATCTCACTGAAACCATAGGACACCTGAGGGAAGCCTACTTCAGAAGAGGTTTCTCCAGCACCGTCACAGGGCCCTTTCAAGATGCCTTCTCCGTTTCATGCTAAAGTTCTTCTCATTCTTACGTGTATGGCTTTCCTAATGGATTTCTTTCTCACAGTGAAAACCTTGACACGTTCCATCTGCTCTCTCTCCTACTCTTGAAAACACTTCTCACAGAACAAGGTTCGAATGGGGACAGACATTCTACAGTAAGTATGTCTGTGGGACAGGCACGGGGCACATTCCTTGCGATTTCACACTTACATGGGTAACGTCTACCATGTTCAGGGAAGATGTTAGTAGAAACACGGTTTCTCTGCAGTGGTGTTTCTTCAGACTGCATAGTACTCCCTTTGTTTAGGATTCAGCCCATACGTTTTGTGACTATGAATTCCTCGCGAACCCAGATGGGAGCTCGAAGTCGCGTTTGAGATGGACTTGCTTCGCAGAGATTCATGTATGCCTTTCCTTTGGCGAAGTCACATACATTTGAAAACCCTTCCCTCTTCGTGACCCATGGTGTTCGTTGAGAAAAGCCCTCCATAAGAAGTTGTTCGGCGACTAAGGTATGTCTCTCTTCCTTCCCCTCCGTACTCTTTCACACTTTGCTTCAAGCCGCTTCGTTCCTTAGCAAAGCAGATGGCAGTCGAAGGACCGCACCGCCACAGCGTTGTTTCTTCGACTTAAGTGTATCACACGTCCCTTATGCTTCCTCCTATTTCCAGACACACACCTCTCTAGGGGACTACTAGTGGGTTGGTTGTCACATTCGACCCACATTTTTCTTCACAATTCAGCGTGTGGCGTTTTCCTGGTGTTTTCAAACAAAGTACTGACAAGGCTTCTATCTTCCCGAAACAAGATCTGAGTTGGGAGAGGCTTTCGATACAAGTTCGTTCTCAAGCAGTGGTATATGGCACAGTATTTGTGCCTTCGCTTTTAACGTCGGGACTTTCCTCCATTTTCTTCCCTGTAGATGGTAGTGGAAAGGCGATTTCTCTACCGTTTTGTTCCTTGAGAGCTGAGTGTTAGGCACTTACACCTATATCTCCAAAGGCTTCACGCTTCCCGAACCAAGAGGTTAGCAGGAAATCCTGTTGGACGTGGCCTTGTTTCTCTGAGTTCAGTGGAAGGCGCTGCTGAGGCGAGCTCGCGTACATTTGAAGGCCCTTCCAACTTCATGACACAAGACTTTCGTGCAGAGAAACCCTCCACACAACGTGTTCCTCACCGTAGTGTACCGCGCTTTCCGTCTCTTTCCTTTTACACTACGTTGTAAAAAGGTGCTTCCATCCGTAGGGAAAGAGCTGGTCGTCGAAGGACGGCAAACCTCTAGATTTGTTCTTAGAGTTAACCATGGGTAGGCAATCCTCCTTATGCTTCCTCACATAATACATATCCATACTCATCCTTCCTCATGGAACGGCCGCACTTCCACAGCGGTGTTTTGTAGAAATAAGTGTATAGCACTTTCCTTACGCTTCCTCCGATTTACAGACACACACCTCTATAGGGGACAACTTGTGACTTGGTGGTAACATTCGACCCACATTTTTCTTCACAATTCAGCCTATGGCATTTTCCTTGCGCTTTCACGCGAAGAACTGAAAACACTTCTAGCTTCCTGAAACAAGATCTGAGGAGGGAGAAACTTTCGACACAACTTCTTTCTCAAGCAGTGGTACATGACACAGTATTTGTGCCTTCACTGCGAACGTTGGAAATTGCTTCCATCTTCGTCCCTGTAGGTGGTAGTGGAAAGACTATTTCCCTGCAGCTTTGTTTCTTGAGAGGTGAGTATAAGAACCTTCCCTTAGAGAGCAGCACATATATCTCCAAGGGCTTCTATCTTCAAGAACCAAGATGTTCGCACGAAAACCTGTTTGACGAGGCCTTCTTTCTCAGAGTTCAGTGTAAGGCTACTAGGCCTGAAGGGAGCCCACGTCCATTTGAAGACCCATCCACCTGCATGACACAGGACTTAAAGGAGAGAAACCCTCTGCACAACGTGTTCCCCGCTGTACAGGAAGGCACGTTCCACCTCTTTCCTTGCACACAATGTTTAACAAGCTGCTTCCAACCTTACGAAAAGAGATGGTAGTCGAAGGACGGCAACACTCTAGATTTGTTCTTAGAGTTAAAGAAACGAGTGCCATCTTCCTTAGGCTTGCTCACATCATCCATTTCCATACATCGTTCTTCATGTCACGACTGTAGGCACATTCGCCACGGAGAGTTAAGTCTAGACCATGTCCCTTACGCGTTCACACCCGCTAGGGAAAACACTTTCATCGCACTGAAACCATAGGACAGCTGAGGGAAGCCTACTTCAGAAGAGGTTTCTCCAGCACCGTCACAGGGCCCATTCAAGATGCCTTCACCGTTTCATGCTAAAGTGCTTCTCATCCTTACGTGTATGGCTTTCCTGATGGATTTCCTTCTCACAATGAAAACCTTGACACGTTCCATCTGTTCTCTCTCCTACTCTTGAAAACACTTCCCACGGAACAAGATTCGAATGGGGACAGACATTCTACACTAAGTATGTCTGTGGGACAGGCACGGGGCACATTCCTTGCGATTTCACACTTTACATTGGAAAAGTCTACCATGTTCAGGGTGAGATGTTAGTAGAAACACGGTTTCTCTGCAGTGGTGTTTCTTCAGACTGATTAGTACTCCCTTGGTTTAGGATTCAACACATACGTTCTGTGAGTATGAATTCCTCGCGAACCCAGGTGGGAGCTCGAAGTCGCGTTTGAGATAGACTTGGTTCTCACAGATTTGTGTATGCCTTTCCTCTGCCTAACTCGCATACTTTGGAAGACGCTTCTATCTTCGTGACCCATGCATGGTGTTCGTTGAGAAAAGCCCTCCGTAAGAAGTTGTTCCGCGAGTAAGGTCGATCACGCTTCCCCTCTGCTTTCTTTCACACTTTGCCTCAAGCCGCTTCGTTTCTTAGCAGAGGAGGTGGCAGTCGAAAGACCGCACCTCCACAGCGCTGTTTTGTAGACCCAAGTGTATAGCACATTCCTTACGCTTCCTCTCATTTCCAGACATACACCTCTCTAGGAGACAACGAGTGTTTTGCTTATGCTTCTCTCTACCGAAACAAGATCTGAGTTGGGAGAAGCTTTCGACACCACTTCTTTCTCAAGCAGCGCTATATGGCCCAGTACCTGTGCCTTCGCTGTGACCGTTGGAACGTTCTTCCATCTTCTTCCCAGTAGATGGCAGTAGAAGGACTATCTCCCTCTACCGTGTTGTTCCTTGAGAGGTGAGTGTAAGGCACTGACACATATAGCTCAGAAGGCTTCATTCTTCCCGAACCAAGATGTGAGCTCGAAATCAGTTTTCACATGCCGTTGTTTCTCTGAGTTCAGCGTAAGGCTCTGCTGAGGCTAGCTCGCCTACATTTGAAGGCCTTCCAACTTCATGACAGAAGCCTTCACACTTGGTGTAAAGCCGCTTCGATCCTTAGGAAAGCAGAAGGGAGTCGAAGGACCGCTCCTCCACAGCATTGTTCTTGAAGAATTAATTGCAGAGCTCGTTGCTTATGCTTCCTCCGATTTCCATACACACACCTCTATAGGGGACAACTTGTGAGTTGGTGATAACATTCGACCCACATTTTTCTTTACAATTCAGCCTATGGCATTTTCCTTACGCTTTCACGCAAAGAACTGAAAATGTTTCTAGCTTCCTGAAACAAGATCTGAGTAGGGAGAAACTTTCGACACAACTTCTTTCTCAAGCAGTGGTACCTGACACAGATTTGTGCCTTCACTGCGAACGTTGGAAATTGCTTCCATCTTCATCCCTGTAGGTGGTAGTGGAAAGACTATTTCCCTGCAGCTTTGTTTCTTGAGAGGTGAGTATAAGAACCTTCCCTTAGAGAGCAACACATATATCTCCAAGGGCTTCTATCTTCAAGAACCAAGATGTTCGCACGAAAACCTGTTTGACGAGGCCTTCTTTCTCAGAGTTCAGTGTAAGGCTACCAGGCCTGAAGGGAGCCCACGTCCATTTGAAGCCCCATCCACCTGCATGACACAGGACTTAAAGGAGAGAAGCTCTCTGCACAACGTGTTTCCCGATGTACAGGAATGCGCGTTCCACCTCTTTCCTTGCACACAAGGTTTAACAAGCTGCTTCCTTCCTTACTAAAAGAGATGGTAGTCGAAGGACGGCAACAAAATAGATTTGTTCTTAGAGTTAAACAAACGTATGCCATCTTCCTTAGGCTTGCTCACATCATCCATTTCCATACATTGTTCTTCATGTCATGACTGTAGGCACATTCGACACGGAGAGTTAAGTCTAGCCCATGTCCCTTGCGCCTTCACCCCCACTACGGAAAACATTTTCATCTCACTGAAACCATAGGACACCTGAGGGAAGCCTACTTCAGAAGAGGTTTCTCCAGCACCGTCACAGGGCCCTTTCAAGATGCCTTCTCCGTTTCATGCTAAAGTTCTTCTCATTCTTACGTGTATGGCTTTCCTAATGGATTTCTTTCTCACAGTGAAAACCTTGACACGTTCCATCTGCTCTCTCTCCTACTCTTGAAAACACTTCTCACAGAACAAGGTTCGAATGGGGACAGACATTCTACAGTAAGTATGTCTGTGGGACAGGCACGGGGCACATTCCTTGCGATTTCACACTTACATGGGTAACGTCTACCATGTTCAGGGAAGATGTTAGTAGAAACACGGTTTCTCTGCAGTGGTGTTTCTTCAGACTGCATAGTACTCCCTTTGTTTAGGATTCAGCCCATACGTTTTGTGACTATGAATTCCTCGCGAACCCAGATGGGAGCTCGAAGTCGCGTTTGAGATGGACTTGCTTCGCAGAGATTCATGTATGCCTTTCCTTTGGCGAAGTCACATACATTTGAAAACCCTTCCCTCTTCGTGACCCATGGTGTTCGTTGAGAAAAGCCCTCCATAAGAAGTTGTTCGGCGACTAAGGTATGTCTCTCTTCCTTCCCCTCCGTACTCTTTCACACTTTGCTTCAAGCCGCTTCGTTCCTTAGCAAAGCAGATGGCAGTCGAAGGACCGCACCGCCACAGCGTTGTTTCTTCGACTTAAGTGTATCACACGTCCCTTATGCTTCCTCCTATTTCCAGACACACACCTCTCTAGGGGACTACTAGTGGGTTGGTTGTCACATTCGACCCACATTTTTCTTCACAATTCAGCGTGTGGCGTTTTCCTGGTGTTTTCAAACAAAGTACTGACAAGGCTTCTATCTTCCCGAAACAAGATCTGAGTTGGGAGAGGCTTTCGATACAAGTTCGTTCTCAAGCAGTGGTATATGGCACAGTATTTGTGCCTTCGCTTTTAACGTCGGGACTTTCCTCCATTTTCTTCCCTGTAGATGGTAGTGGAAAGGCGATTTCTCTACCGTTTTGTTCCTTGAGAGCTGAGTGTTAGGCACTTACACCTATATCTCCAAAGGCTTCACGCTTCCCGAACCAAGAGGTTAGCAGGAAATCCTGTTGGACGTGGCCTTGTTTCTCTGAGTTCAGTGGAAGGCGCTGCTGAGGCGAGCTCGCGTACATTTGAAGGCCCTTCCAACTTCATGACACAAGACTTTCGTGCAGAGAAACCCTCCACACAACGTGTTCCTCACCGTAGTGTACCGCGCTTTCCGTCTCTTTCCTTTTACACTACGTTGTAAAAAGGTGCTTCCATCCGTAGGGAAAGAGCTGGTCGTCGAAGGACGGCAAACCTCTAGATTTGTTCTTAGAGTTAACCATGGGTAGGCAATCCTCCTTATGCTTCCTCACATAATACATATCCATACTCATCCTTCCTCATGGAACGGCCGCACTTCCACAGCGGTGTTTTGTAGAAATAAGTGTATAGCACTTTCCTTACGCTTCCTCCGATTTACAGACACACACCTCTATAGGGGACAACTTGTGACTTGGTGGTAACATTCGACCCACATTTTTCTTCACAATTCAGCCTATGGCATTTTCCTTGCGCTTTCACGCGAAGAACTGAAAACACTTCTAGCTTCCTGAAACAAGATCTGAGGAGGGAGAAACTTTCGACACAACTTCTTTCTCAAGCAGTGGTACATGACACAGTATTTGTGCCTTCACTGCGAACGTTGGAAATTGCTTCCATCTTCGTCCCTGTAGGTGGTAGTGGAAAGACTATTTCCCTGCAGCTTTGTTTCTTGAGAGGTGAGTATAAGAACCTTCCCTTAGAGAGCAGCACATATATCTCCAAGGGCTTCTATCTTCAAGAACCAAGATGTTCGCACGAAAACCTGTTTGACGAGGCCTTCTTTCTCAGAGTTCAGTGTAAGGCTACTAGGCCTGAAGGGAGCCCACGTCCATTTGAAGACCCATCCACCTGCATGACACAGGACTTAAAGGAGAGAAACCCTCTGCACAACGTGTTCCCCGCTGTACAGGAAGGCACGTTCCACCTCTTTCCTTGCACACAATGTTTAACAAGCTGCTTCCAACCTTACGAAAAGAGATGGTAGTCGAAGGACGGCAACACTCTAGATTTGTTCTTAGAGTTAAAGAAACGAGTGCCATCTTCCTTAGGCTTGCTCACATCATCCATTTCCATACATCGTTCTTCATGTCACGACTGTAGGCACATTCGCCACGGAGAGTTAAGTCTAGACCATGTCCCTTACGCGTTCACACCCGCTAGGGAAAACACTTTCATCGCACTGAAACCATAGGACAGCTGAGGGAAGCCTACTTCAGAAGAGGTTTCTCCAGCACCGTCACAGGGCCCATTCAAGATGCCTTCACCGTTTCATGCTAAAGTGCTTCTCATCCTTACGTGTATGGCTTTCCTGATGGATTTCCTTCTCACAATGAAAACCTTGACACGTTCCATCTGTTCTCTCTCCTACTCTTGAAAACACTTCCCACGGAACAAGATTCGAATGGGGACAGACATTCTACACTAAGTATGTCTGTGGGACAGGCACGGGGCACATTCCTTGCGATTTCACACTTTACATTGGAAAAGTCTACCATGTTCAGGGTGAGATGTTAGTAGAAACACGGTTTCTCTGCAGTGGTGTTTCTTCAGACTGATTAGTACTCCCTTGGTTTAGGATTCAACACATACGTTCTGTGAGTATGAATTCCTCGCGAACCCAGGTGGGAGCTCGAAGTCGCGTTTGAGATAGACTTGGTTCTCACAGATTTGTGTATGCCTTTCCTCTGCCTAACTCGCATACTTTGGAAGACGCTTCTATCTTCGTGACCCATGCATGGTGTTCGTTGAGAAAAGCCCTCCGTAAGAAGTTGTTCCGCGAGTAAGGTCGATCACGCTTCCCCTCTGCTTTCTTTCACACTTTGCCTCAAGCCGCTTCGTTTCTTAGCAGAGGAGGTGGCAGTCGAAAGACCGCACCTCCACAGCGCTGTTTTGTAGACCCAAGTGTATAGCACATTCCTTACGCTTCCTCTCATTTCCAGACATACACCTCTCTAGGAGACAACGAGTGTTTTGCTTATGCTTCTCTCTACCGAAACAAGATCTGAGTTGGGAGAAGCTTTCGACACGACTTCTTTCTCAAGCAGCGCTATATGGCCCAGTACCTGTGCCTTCGCTGTGACCGTTGGAACGTTCTTCCATCTTCTTCCCAGTAGATGGCAGTAGAAGGACTATCTCCCTCTACCGTGTTGTTCCTTGAGAGGTGAGTGTAAGGCACTGACACATATAGCTCAGAAGGCTTCATTCTTCCCGAACCAAGATGTGAGCTCGAAATCAGTTTTCACATGCCGTTGTTTCTCTGAGTTCAGCGTAAGGCTCTGCTGAGGCTAGCTCGCCTACATTTGAAGGCCTTCCAACTTCATGACAGAAGCCTTCACACTTGGTGTAAAGCCGCTTCGATCCTTAGGAAAGCAGAAGGGAGTCGAAGGACCGCTCCTCCACAGCATTGTTCTTGAAGAATTAATTGCAGAGCTCGTTGCTTATGCTTCCTCCGATTTCCATACACACACCTCTATAGGGGACAACTTGTGAGTTGGTGATAACATTCGACCCACATTTTTCTTTACAATTCAGCCTATGGCATTTTCCTTACGCTTTCACGCAAAGAACTGAAAATGTTTCTAGCTTCCTGAAACAAGATCTGAGTAGGGAGAAACTTTCGACACAACTTCTTTCTCAAGCAGTGGTACCTGACACAGATTTGTGCCTTCACTGCGAACGTTGGAAATTGCTTCCATCTTCATCCCTGTAGGTGGTAGTGGAAAGACTATTTCCCTGCAGCTTTGTTTCTTGAGAGGTGAGTATAAGAACCTTCCCTTAGAGAGCAACACATATATCTCCAAGGGCTTCTATCTTCAAGAACCAAGATGTTCGCACGAAAACCTGTTTGACGAGGCCTTCTTTCTCAGAGTTCAGTGTAAGGCTACCAGGCCTGAAGGGAGCCCACGTCCATTTGAAGCCCCATCCACCTGCATGACACAGGACTTAAAGGAGAGAAGCTCTCTGCACAACGTGTTTCCCGATGTACAGGAATGCGCGTTCCACCTCTTTCCTTGCACACAAGGTTTAACAAGCTGCTTCCTTCCTTACTAAAAGAGATGGTAGTCGAAGGACGGCAACAAAATAGATTTGTTCTTAGAGTTAAACAAACGTATGCCATCTTCCTTAGGCTTGCTCACATCATCCATTTCCATACATTGTTCTTCATGTCATGACTGTAGGCACATTCGACACGGAGAGTTAAGTCTAGCCCATGTCCCTTGCGCCTTCACCCCCACTACGGAAAACATTTTCATCTCACTGAAACCATAGGACACCTGAGGGAAGCCTACTTCAGAAGAGGTTTCTCCAGCACCGTCACAGGGCCCTTTCAAGATGCCTTCTCCGTTTCATGCTAAAGTTCTTCTCATTCTTACGTGTATGGCTTTCCTAATGGATTTCTTTCTCACAGTGAAAACCTTGACACGTTCCATCTGCTCTCTCTCCTACTCTTGAAAACACTTCTCACAGAACAAGGTTTGAATGGGGACAGACATTCTACAGTAAGTATGTCTGTGGGACAGGCACGGGGCACATTCCTTGCGATTTCACACTTACATGGGTAACGTCTACCATGTTCAGGGAAGATGTTAGTAGAAACACGGTTTCTCTGCAGTGGTGTTTCTTCAGACTGCATAGTACTCCCTTTGTTTAGGATTCAGCCCATACGTTTTGTGACTATGAATTCCTCGCGAACCCAGATGGGAGCTCGAAGTCGCGTTTGAGATGGACTTGCTTCGCAGAGATTCATGTATGCCTTTCCTTTGGCGAAGTCACATACATTTGAAAACCCTTCCCTCTTCGTGACCCATGGTGTTCGTTGAGAAAAGCCCTCCATAAGAAGTTGTTCGGCGACTAAGGTATGTCTCTCTTCCTTCCCCTCCGTACTCTTTCACACTTTGCTTCAAGCCGCTTCGTTCCTTAGCAAAGCAGATGGCAGTCGAAGGACCGCACCGCCACAGCGTTGTTTCTTCGACTTAAGTGTATCACACGTCCCTTATGCTTCCTCCTATTTCCAGACACACACCTCTCTAGGGGACTACTAGTGGGTTGGTTGTCACATTCGACCCACATTTTTCTTCACAATTCAGCGTGTGGCGTTTTCCTGGTGTTTTCAAACAAAGTACTGACAAGGCTTCTATCTTCCCGAAACAAGATCTGAGTTGGGAGAGGCTTTCGATACAAGTTCGTTCTCAAGCAGTGGTATATGGCACAGTATTTGTGCCTTCGCTTTTAACGTCGGGACTTTCCTCCATTTTCTTCCCTGTAGATGGTAGTGGAAAGGCGATTTCTCTACCGTTTTGTTCCTTGAGAGCTGAGTGTTAGACACTTACACCTATATCTCCAAAGGCTTCACGCTTCCCGAACCAAGAGGTTAGCAGGAAATCCTGTTGGACGTGGCCTTGTTTCTCTGAGTTCAGTGGAAGGCGCTGCTGAGGCGAGCTCGCGTACATTTGAAGGCCCTTCCAACTTCATGACACAAGACTTTGGTGCAGAGAAACCCTCCACACAACGTGTTCCTCACCGTAGTGTACCGCGCTTTCCGTCTCTTTCCTTTTACACTACGTTGTAAAAAGGTGCTTCCATCCGTAGGGAAAGAGCTGGTCGTCGAAGGACGGCAAACCTCTAGATTTGTTCTTAGAGTTAACCATGGGTAGGCAATCCTCCTTATGCTTCCTCACATAATACATATCCATACTCATCCTTCCTCATGGAACGGCCGCACTTCCACAGCGGTGTTTTGTAGAAATAAGTGTATAGCACTTTCCTTACGCTTCCTCCGATTTACAGACACACACCTCTATAGGGGACAACTTGTGACTTGGTGGTAACATTCGACCCACATTTTTCTTCACAATTCAGCCTATGGCATTTTCCTTGCGCTTTCACGCGAAGAACTGAAAACACTTCTAGCTTCCTGAAACAAGATCTGAGGAGGGAGAAACTTTCGACACAACTTCTTTCTCAAGCAGTGGTACATGACACAGTATTTGTGCCTTCACTGCGAACGTTGGAAATTGCTTCCATCTTCGTCCCTGTAGGTGGTAGTGGAAAGACTATTTCCCTGCAGCTTTGTTTCTTGAGAGGTGAGTATAAGAACCTTCCCTTAGAGAGCAGCACATATATCTCCAAGGGCTTCTATCTTCAAGAACCAAGATGTTCGCACGAAAACCTGTTTCACGAGGCCTTCTTTCTCAGAGTTCAGTGTAAGGCTACTAGGCCTGAAGGGAGCCCACGTCCATTTGAAGACCCATCCACCTGCATGACACAGGACTTAAAGGAGAGAAACCCTCTGCACAACGTGTTCCCCGCTGTACAGGAAGGCACGTTCCACCTCTTTCCTTGCACACAATGTTTAACAAGCTGCTTCCAACCTTACGAAAAGAGATGGTAGTCGAAGGACGGCAACACTCTAGATTTGTTCTTAGAGTTAAAGAAACGAGTGCCATCTTCCTTAGGCTTGCTCACATCATCCATTTCCATACATCGTTCTTCATGTCACGACTGTAGGCACATTCGCCACGGAGAGTTAAGTCTAGACCATGTCCCTTACGCGTTCACACCCGCTAGGGAAAACACTTTCATCGCACTGAAACCATAGGACAGCTGAGGGAAGCCTACTTCAGAAGAGGTTTCTCCAGCACCGTCACAGGGCCCATTCAAGATGCCTTCACCGTTTCATGCTAAAGTGCTTCTCATCCTTACGTGTATGGCTTTCCTGATGGATTTCCTTCTCACAATGAAAACCTTGACACGTTCCATCTGTTCTCTCTCCTACTCTTGAAAACACTTCCCACGGAACAAGATTCGAATGGGGACAGACATTCTACACTAAGTATGTCTGTGGGACAGGCACGGGGCACATTCCTTGCGATTTCACACTTTACATTGGAAAAGTCTACCATGTTCAGGGTGAGATGTTAGTAGAAACACGGTTTCTCTGCAGTGGTGTTTCTTCAGACTGATTAGTACTCCCTTGGTTTAGGATTCAACACATACGTTCTGTGAGTATGAATTCCTCGCGAACCCAGGTGGGAGCTCGAAGTCGCGTTTGAGATAGACTTGGTTCTCACAGATTTGTGTATGCCTTTCCTCTGCCTAACTCGCATACTTTGGAAGACGCTTCTATCTTCGTGACCCATGCATGGTGTTCGTTGAGAAAAGCCCTCCGTAAGAAGTTGTTCCGCGAGTAAGGTCGATCACGCTTCCCCTCTGCTTTCTTTCACACTTTGCCTCAAGCCGCTTCGTTTCTTAGCAGAGGAGGTGGCAGTCGAAAGACCGCACCTCCACAGCGCTGTTTTGTAGACCCAAGTGTATAGCACATTCCTTACGCTTCCTCTCATTTCCAGACATACACCTCTCTAGGAGACAACGAGTGTTTTGCTTATGCTTCTCTCTACCGAAACAAGATCTGAGTTGGGAGAAGCTTTCGACACGACTTCTTTCTCAAGCAGCGCTATATGGCCCAGTACCTGTGCCTTCGCTGTGACCGTTGGAACGTTCTTCCATCTTCTTCCCAGTAGATGGCAGTAGAAGGACTATCTCCCTCTACCGTGTTGTTCCTTGAGAGGTGAGTGTAAGGCACTGACACATATAGCTCAGAAGGCTTCATTCTTCCCGAACCAAGATGTGAGCTCGAAATCAGTTTTCACACGCCGTTGTTTCTCTGAGTTCAGCGTAAGGCTCTGCTGAGGCTAGCTCGCCTACATTTGAAGGCCTTCCAACTTCATGACAGAAGCCTTCACACTTGGTGTAAAGCCGCTTCGATCCTTAGGAAAGCAGAAGGGAGTCGAAGGACCGCTCCTCCACAGCATTGTTCTTGAAGAATTAATTGCAGAGCTCGTTGCTTATGCTTCCTCCGATTTCCATACACACACCTCTATAGGGGACAACTTGTGAGTTGGTGATAACATTCGACCCACATTTTTCTTTACAATTCAGCCTATGGCATTTTCCTTACGCTTTCACGCAAAGAACTGAAAATGTTTCTAGCTTCCTGAAACAAGATCTGAGTAGGGAGAAACTTTCGACACAACTTCTTTCTCAAGCAGTGGTACCTGACACAGATTTGTGCCTTCACTGCGAACGTTGGAAATTGCTTCCATCTTCATCCCTGTAGGTGGTAGTGGAAAGACTATTTCCCTGCAGCTTTGTTTCTTGAGAGGTGAGTATAAGAACCTTCCCTTAGAGAGCAACACATATATCTCCAAGGGCTTCTATCTTCAAGAACCAAGATGTTCGCACGAAAACCTGTTTGACGAGGCCTTCTTTCTCAGAGTTCAGTGTAAGGCTACCAGGCCTGAAGGGAGCCCACGTCCATTTGAAGCCCCATCCACCTGCATGACACAGGACTTAAAGGAGAGAAGCTCTCTGCACAACGTGTTTCCCGATGTACAGGAATGCGCGTTCCACCTCTTTCCTTGCACACAAGGTTTAACAAGCTGCTTCCTTCCTTACTAAAAGAGATGGTAGTCGAAGGACGGCAACAAAATAGATTTGTTCTTAGAGTTAAACAAACGTATGCCATCTTCCTTAGGCTTGCTCACATCATCCATTTCCATACATTGTTCTTCATGTCATGACTGTAGGCACATTCGACACGGAGAGTTAAGTCTAGCCCATGTCCCTTGCGCCTTCACCCCCACTACGGAAAACATTTTCATCTCACTGAAACCATAGGACACCTGAGGGAAGCCTACTTCAGAAGAGGTTTCTCCAGCACCGTCACAGGGCCCTTTCAAGATGCCTTCTCCGTTTCATGCTAAAGTTCTTCTCATTCTTACGTGTATGGCTTTCCTAATGGATTTCTTTCTCACAGTGAAAACCTTGACACGTTCCATCTGCTCTCTCTCCTACTCTTGAAAACACTTCTCACAGAACAAGGTTCGAATGGGGACAGACATTCTACAGTAAGTATGTCTGTGGGACAGGCACGGGGCACATTCCTTGCGATTTCACACTTACATGGGTAACGTCTACCATGTTCAGGGAAGATGTTAGTAGAAACACGGTTTCTCTGCAGTGGTGTTTCTTCAGACTGCATAGTACTCCCTTTGTTTAGGATTCAGCCCATACGTTTTGTGACTATGAATTCCTCGCGAACCCAGATGGGAGCTCGAAGTCGCGTTTGAGATGGACTTGCTTCGCAGAGATTCATGTATGCCTTTCCTTTGGCGAAGTCACATACATTTGAAAACCCTTCCCTCTTCGTGACCCATGGTGTTCGTTGAGAAAAGCCCTCCATAAGAAGTTGTTCGGCGACTAAGGTATGTCTCTCTTCCTTCCCCTCCGTACTCTTTCACACTTTGCTTCAAGCCGCTTCGTTCCTTAGCAAAGCAGATGGCAGTCGAAGGACCGCACCGCCACAGCGTTGTTTCTTCGACTTAAGTGTATCACACGTCCCTTATGCTTCCTCCTATTTCCAGACACACACCTCTCTAGGGGACTACTAGTGGGTTGGTTGTCACATTCGACCCACATTTTTCTTCACAATTCAGCGTGTGGCGTTTTCCTGGTGTTTTCAAACAAAGTACTGACAAGGCTTCTATCTTCCCGAAACAAGATCTGAGTTGGGAGAGGCTTTCGATACAAGTTCGTTCTCAAGCAGTGGTATATGGCACAGTATTTGTGCCTTCGCTTTTAACGTCGGGACTTTCCTCCATTTTCTTCCCTGTAGATGGTAGTGGAAAGGCGATTTCTCTACCGTTTTGTTCCTTGAGAGCTGAGTGTTAGACACTTACACCTATATCTCCAAAGGCTTCACGCTTCCCGAACCAAGAGGTTAGCAGGAAATCCTGTTGGACGTGGCCTTGTTTCTCTGAGTTCAGTGGAAGGCGCTGCTGAGGCGAGCTCGCGTACATTTGAAGGCCCTTCCAACTTCATGACACAAGACTTTGGTGCAGAGAAACCCTCCACACAACGTGTTCCTCACCGTAGTGTACCGCGCTTTCCGTCTCTTTCCTTTTACACTACGTTGTAAAAAGGTGCTTCCATCCGTAGGGAAAGAGCTGGTCGTCGAAGGACGGCAAACCTCTAGATTTGTTCTTAGAGTTAACCATGGGTAGGCAATCCTCCTTATGCTTCCTCACATAATACATATCCATACTCATCCTTCCTCATGGAACGGCCGCACTTCCACAGCGGTGTTTTGTAGAAATAAGTGTATAGCACTTTCCTTACGCTTCCTCCGATTTACAGACACACACCTCTATAGGGGACAACTTGTGACTTGGTGGTAACATTCGACCCACATTTTTCTTCACAATTCAGCCTATGGCATTTTCCTTGCGCTTTCACGCGAAGAACTGAAAACACTTCTAGCTTCCTGAAACAAGATCTGAGGAGGGAGAAACTTTCGACACAACTTCTTTCTCAAGCAGTGGTACATGACACAGTATTTGTGCCTTCACTGCGAACGTTGGAAATTGCTTCCATCTTCGTCCCTGTAGGTGGTAGTGGAAAGACTATTTCCCTGCAGCTTTGTTTCTTGAGAGGTGAGTATAAGAACCTTCCCTTAGAGAGCAGCACATATATCTCCAAGGGCTTCTATCTTCAAGAACCAAGATGTTCGCACGAAAACCTGTTTCACGAGGCCTTCTTTCTCAGAGTTCAGTGTAAGGCTACTAGGCCTGAAGGGAGCCCACGTCCATTTGAAGACCCATCCACCTGCATGACACAGGACTTAAAGGAGAGAAACCCTCTGCACAACGTGTTCCCCGCTGTACAGGAAGGCACGTTCCACCTCTTTCCTTGCACACAATGTTTAACAAGCTGCTTCCAACCTTACGAAAAGAGATGGTAGTCGAAGGACGGCAACACTCTAGATTTGTTCTTAGAGTTAAAGAAACGAGTGCCATCTTCCTTAGGCTTGCTCACATCATCCATTTCCATACATCGTTCTTCATGTCACGACTGTAGGCACATTCGCCACGGAGAGTTAAGTCTAGACCATGTCCCTTACGCGTTCACACCCGCTAGGGAAAACACTTTCATCGCACTGAAACCATAGGACAGCTGAGGGAAGCCTACTTCAGAAGAGGTTTCTCCAGCACCGTCACAGGGCCCATTCAAGATGCCTTCACCGTTTCATGCTAAAGTGCTTCTCATCCTTACGTGTATGGCTTTCCTGATGGATTTCCTTCTCACAATGAAAACCTTGACACGTTCCATCTGTTCTCTCTCCTACTCTTGAAAACACTTCCCACGGAACAAGATTCGAATGGGGACAGACATTCTACACTAAGTATGTCTGTGGGACAGGCACGGGGCACATTCCTTGCGATTTCACACTTTACATTGGAAAAGTCTACCATGTTCAGGGTGAGATGTTAGTAGAAACACGGTTTCTCTGCAGTGGTGTTTCTTCAGACTGATTAGTACTCCCTTGGTTTAGGATTCAACACATACGTTCTGTGAGTATGAATTCCTCGCGAACCCAGGTGGGAGCTCGAAGTCGCGTTTGAGATAGACTTGGTTCTCACAGATTTGTGTATGCCTTTCCTCTGCCTAACTCGCATACTTTGGAAGACGCTTCTATCTTCGTGACCCATGCATGGTGTTCGTTGAGAAAAGCCCTCCGTAAGAAGTTGTTCCGCGAGTAAGGTCGATCACGCTTCCCCTCTGCTTTCTTTCACACTTTGCCTCAAGCCGCTTCGTTTCTTAGCAGAGGAGGTGGCAGTCGAAAGACCGCACCTCCACAGCGCTGTTTTGTAGACCCAAGTGTATAGCACATTCCTTACGCTTCCTCTCATTTCCAGACATACACCTCTCTAGGAGACAACGAGTGTTTTGCTTATGCTTCTCTCTACCGAAACAAGATCTGAGTTGGGAGAAGCTTTCGACACGACTTCTTTCTCAAGCAGCGCTATATGGCCCAGTACCTGTGCCTTCGCTGTGACCGTTGGAACGTTCTTCCATCTTCTTCCCAGTAGATGGCAGTAGAAGGACTATCTCCCTCTACCGTGTTGTTCCTTGAGAGGTGAGTGTAAGGCACTGACACATATAGCTCAGAAGGCTTCATTCTTCCCGAACCAAGATGTGAGCTCGAAATCAGTTTTCACACGCCGTTGTTTCTCTGAGTTCAGCGTAAGGCTCTGCTGAGGCTAGCTCGCCTACATTTGAAGGCCTTCCAACTTCATGACAGAAGCCTTCACACTTGGTGTAAAGCCGCTTCGATCCTTAGGAAAGCAGAAGGGAGTCGAAGGACCGCTCCTCCACAGCATTGTTCTTGAAGAATTAATTGCAGAGCTCGTTGCTTATGCTTCCTCCGATTTCCATACACACACCTCTATAGGGGACAACTTGTGAGTTGGTGATAACATTCGACCCACATTTTTCTTTACAATTCAGCCTATGGCATTTTCCTTACGCTTTCACGCAAAGAACTGAAAATGTTTCTAGCTTCCTGAAACAAGATCTGAGTAGGGAGAAACTTTCGACACAACTTCTTTCTCAAGCAGTGGTACCTGACACAGATTTGTGCCTTCACTGCGAACGTTGGAAATTGCTTCCATCTTCATCCCTGTAGGTGGTAGTGGAAAGACTATTTCCCTGCAGCTTTGTTTCTTGAGAGGTGAGTATAAGAACCTTCCCTTAGAGAGCAACACATATATCTCCAAGGGCTTCTATCTTCAAGAACCAAGATGTTCGCACGAAAACCTGTTTGACGAGGCCTTCTTTCTCAGAGTTCAGTGTAAGGCTACCAGGCCTGAAGGGAGCCCACGTCCATTTGAAGCCCCATCCACCTGCATGACACAGGACTTAAAGGAGAGAAGCTCTCTGCACAACGTGTTTCCCGATGTACAGGAATGCGCGTTCCACCTCTTTCCTTGCACACAAGGTTTAACAAGCTGCTTCCTTCCTTACTAAAAGAGATGGTAGTCGAAGGACGGCAACAAAATAGATTTGTTCTTAGAGTTAAACAAACGTATGCCATCTTCCTTAGGCTTGCTCACATCATCCATTTCCATACATTGTTCTTCATGTCATGACTGTAGGCACATTCGACACGGAGAGTTAAGTCTAGCCCATGTCCCTTGCGCCTTCACCCCCACTACGGAAAACATTTTCATCTCACTGAAACCATAGGACACCTGAGGGAAGCCTACTTCAGAAGAGGTTTCTCCAGCACCGTCACAGGGCCCTTTCAAGATGCCTTCTCCGTTTCATGCTAAAGTTCTTCTCATTCTTACGTGTATGGCTTTCCTAATGGATTTCTTTCTCACAGTGAAAACCTTGACACGTTCCATCTGCTCTCTCTCCTACTCTTGAAAACACTTCTCACAGAACAAGGTTCGAATGGGGACAGACATTCTACAGTAAGTATGTCTGTGGGACAGGCACGGGGCACATTCCTTGCGATTTCACACTTACATGGGTAACGTCTACCATGTTCAGGGAAGATGTTAGTAGAAACACGGTTTCTCTGCAGTGGTGTTTCTTCAGACTGCATAGTACTCCCTTTGTTTAGGATTCAGCCCATACGTTTTGTGACTATGAATTCCTCGCGAACCCAGATGGGAGCTCGAAGTCGCGTTTGAGATGGACTTGCTTCGCAGAGATTCATGTATGCCTTTCCTTTGGCGAAGTCACATACATTTGAAAACCCTTCCCTCTTCGTGACCCATGGTGTTCCTTGAGAAAAGCCCTCCATAAGAAGTTGTTCGGCGACTAAGGTATGTCTCTCTTCCTTCCCCTCCGTAGTCTTTCACACTTTGCTTCAAGCCGCTTCGTTCCTTAGCAAAGCAGATGGCAGTCGAAGGACCGCACCGCCACAGCGTTGTTTCTTCGACTTAAGTGTATCACACGTCCCTTATGCTTCCTCCTATTTCCAGACACACACCTCTCTAGGGGACTACTAGTGGGTTGGTTGTCACATTCGACCCACATTTTTCTTCACAATTCAGCGTGTGGCGTTTTCCTGGTGTTTTCAAACAAAGTACTGACAAGGCTTCTATCTTCCCGAAACAAGATCTGAGTTGGGAGAGGCTTTCGATACAAGTTCGTTCTCAAGCAGTGGTATATGGCACAGTATTTGTGCCTTCGCTTTTAACGTCGGGACTTTCCTCCATTTTCTTCCCTGTAGATGGTAGTGGAAAGGCGATTTCTCTACCGTTTTGTTCCTTGAGAGCTGAGTGTTAGACACTTACACCTATATCTCCAAAGGCTTCACGCTTCCCGAACCAAGAGGTTAGCAGGAAATCCTGTTGGACGTGGCCTTGTTTCTCTGAGTTCAGTGGAAGGCGCTGCTGAGGCGAGCTCGCGTACATTTGAAGGCCCTTCCAACTTCATGACACAAGACTTTGGTGCAGAGAAACCCTCCACACAACGTGTTCCTCACCGTAGTGTACCGCGCTTTCCGTCTCTTTCCTTTTACACTACGTTGTAAAAAGGTGCTTCCATCCGTAGGGAAAGAGCTGGTCGTCGAAGGACGGCAAACCTCTAGATTTGTTCTTAGAGTTAACCATGGGTAGGCAATCCTCCTTATGCTTCCTCACATAATACATATCCATACTCATCCTTCCTCATGGAACGGCCGCACTTCCACAGCGGTGTTTTGTAGAAATAAGTGTATAGCACTTTCCTTACGCTTCCTCCGATTTACAGACACACACCTCTATAGGGGACAACTTGTGACTTGGTGGTAACATTCGACCCACATTTTTCTTCACAATTCAGCCTATGGCATTTTCCTTGCGCTTTCACGCGAAGAACTGAAAACACTTCTAGCTTCCTGAAACAAGATCTGAGGAGGGAGAAACTTTCGACACAACTTCTTTCTCAAGCAGTGGTACATGACACAGTATTTGTGCCTTCACTGCGAACGTTGGAAATTGCTTCCATCTTCGTCCCTGTAGGTGGTAGTGGAAAGACTATTTCCCTGCAGCTTTGTTTCTTGAGAGGTGAGTATAAGAACCTTCCCTTAGAGAGCAGCACATATATCTCCAAGGGCTTCTATCTTCAAGAACCAAGATGTTCGCACGAAAACCTGTTTCACGAGGCCTTCTTTCTCAGAGTTCAGTGTAAGGCTACTAGGCCTGAAGGGAGCCCACGTCCATTTGAAGACCCATCCACCTGCATGACACAGGACTTAAAGGAGAGAAACCCTCTGCACAACGTGTTCCCCGCTGTACAGGAAGGCACGTTCCACCTCTTTCCTTGCACACAATGTTTAACAAGCTGCTTCCAACCTTACGAAAAGAGATGGTAGTCGAAGGACGGCAACACTCTAGATTTGTTCTTAGAGTTAAAGAAACGAGTGCCATCTTCCTTAGGCTTGCTCACATCATCCATTTCCATACATCGTTCTTCATGTCACGACTGTAGGCACATTCGCCACGGAGAGTTAAGTCTAGACCATGTCCCTTACGCGTTCACACCCGCTAGGGAAAACACTTTCATCGCACTGAAACCATAGGACAGCTGAGGGAAGCCTACTTCAGAAGAGGTTTCTCCAGCACCGTCACAGGGCCCATTCAAGATGCCTTCACCGTTTCATGCTAAAGTGCTTCTCATCCTTACGTGTATGGCTTTCCTGATGGATTTCCTTCTCACAATGAAAACCTTGACACGTTCCATCTGTTCTCTCTCCTACTCTTGAAAACACTTCCCACGGAACAAGATTCGAATGGGGACAGACATTCTACACTAAGTATGTCTGTGGGACAGGCACGGGGCACATTCCTTGCGATTTCACACTTTACATTGGAAAAGTCTACCATGTTCAGGGTGAGATGTTAGTAGAAACACGGTTTCTCTGCAGTGGTGTTTCTTCAGACTGATTAGTACTCCCTTGGTTTAGGATTCAACACATACGTTCTGTGAGTATGAATTCCTCGCGAACCCAGGTGGGAGCTCGAAGTCGCGTTTGAGATAGACTTGGTTCTCACAGATTTGTGTATGCCTTTCCTCTGCCTAACTCGCATACTTTGGAAGACGCTTCTATCTTCGTGACCCATGCATGGTGTTCGTTGAGAAAAGCCCTCCGTAAGAAGTTGTTCCGCGAGTAAGGTCGATCACGCTTCCCCTCTGCTTTCTTTCACACTTTGCCTCAAGCCGCTTCGTTTCTTAGCAGAGGAGGTGGCAGTCGAAAGACCGCACCTCCACAGCGCTGTTTTGTAGACCCAAGTGTATAGCACATTCCTTACGCTTCCTCTCATTTCCAGACATACACCTCTCTAGGAGACAACGAGTGTTTTGCTTATGCTTCTCTCTACCGAAACAAGATCTGAGTTGGGAGAAGCTTTCGACACGACTTCTTTCTCAAGCAGCGCTATATGGCCCAGTACCTGTGCCTTCGCTGTGACCGTTGGAACGTTCTTCCATCTTCTTCCCAGTAGATGGCAGTAGAAGGACTATCTCCCTCTACCGTGTTGTTCCTTGAGAGGTGAGTGTAAGGCACTGACACATATAGCTCAGAAGGCTTCATTCTTCCCGAACCAAGATGTGAGCTCGAAATCAGTTTTCACATGCCGTTGTTTCTCTGAGTTCAGCGTAAGGCTCTGCTGAGGCTAGCTCGCCTACATTTGAAGGCCTTCCAACTTCATGACAGAAGCCTTCACACTTGGTGTAAAGCCGCTTCGATCCTTAGGAAAGCAGAAGGGAGTCGAAGGACCGCTCCTCCACAGCATTGTTCTTGAAGAATTAATTGCAGAGCTCGTTGCTTATGCTTCCTCCGATTTCCATACACACACCTCTATAGGGGACAACTTGTGAGTTGGTGATAACATTCGACCCACATTTTTCTTTACAATTCAGCCTATGGCATTTTCCTTACGCTTTCACGCAAAGAACTGAAAATGTTTCTAGCTTCCTGAAACAAGATCTGAGTAGGGAGAAACTTTCGACACAACTTCTTTCTCAAGCAGTGGTACCTGACACAGATTTGTGCCTTCACTGCGAACGTTGGAAATTGCTTCCATCTTCATCCCTGTAGGTGGTAGTGGAAAGACTATTTCCCTGCAGCTTTGTTTCTTGAGAGGTGAGTATAAGAACCTTCCCTTAGAGAGCAACACATATATCTCCAAGGGCTTCTATCTTCAAGAACCAAGATGTTCGCACGAAAACCTGTTTGACGAGGCCTTCTTTCTCAGAGTTCAGTGTAAGGCTACCAGGCCTGAAGGGAGCCCACGTCCATTTGAAGCCCCATCCACCTGCATGACACAGGACTTAAAGGAGAGAAGCTCTCTGCACAACGTGTTTCCCGATGTACAGGAATGCGCGTTCCACCTCTTTCCTTGCACACAAGGTTTAACAAGCTGCTTCCTTCCTTACTAAAAGAGATGGTAGTCGAAGGACGGCAACAAAATAGATTTGTTCTTAGAGTTAAACAAACGTATGCCATCTTCCTTAGGCTTGCTCACATCATCCATTTCCATACATTGTTCTTCATGTCATGACTGTAGGCACATTCGACACGGAGAGTTAAGTCTAGCCCATGTCCCTTGCGCCTTCACCCCCACTACGGAAAACATTTTCATCTCACTGAAACCATAGGACACCTGAGGGAAGCCTACTTCAGAAGAGGTTTCTCCAGCACCGTCACAGGGCCCTTTCAAGATGCCTTCTCCGTTTCATGCTAAAGTTCTTCTCATTCTTACGTGTATGGCTTTCCTAATGGATTTCTTTCTCACAGTGAAAACCTTGACACGTTCCATCTGCTCTCTCTCCTACTCTTGAAAACACTTCTCACAGAACAAGGTTCGAATGGGGACAGACATTCTACAGTAAGTATGTCTGTGGGACAGGCACGGGGCACATTCCTTGCGATTTCACACTTACATGGGTAACGTCTACCATGTTCAGGGAAGATGTTAGTAGAAACACGGTTTCTCTGCAGTGGTGTTTCTTCAGACTGCATAGTACTCCCTTTGTTTAGGATTCAGCCCATACGTTTTGTGACTATGAATTCCTCGCGAACCCAGATGGGAGCTCGAAGTCGCGTTTGAGATGGACTTGCTTCGCAGAGATTCATGTATGCCTTTCCTTTGGCGAAGTCACATACATTTGAAAACCCTTCCCTCTTCGTGACCCATGGTGTTCGTTGAGAAAAGCCCTCCATAAGAAGTTGTTCGGCGACTAAGGTATGTCTCTCTTCCTTCCCCTCCGTACTCTTTCACACTTTGCTTCAAGCCGCTTCGTTCCTTAGCAAAGCAGATGGCAGTCGAAGGACCGCACCGCCACAGCGTTGTTTCTTCGACTTAAGTGTATCACACGTCCCTTATGCTTCCTCCTATTTCCAGACACACACCTCTCTAGGGGACTACTAGTGGGTTGGTTGTCACATTCGACCCACATTTTTCTTCACAATTCAGCGTGTGGCGTTTTCCTGGTGTTTTCAAACAAAGTACTGACAAGGCTTCTATCTTCCCGAAACAAGATCTGAGTTGGGAGAGGCTTTCGATACAAGTTCGTTCTCAAGCAGTGGTATATGGCACAGTATTTGTGCCTTCGCTTTTAACGTCGGGACTTTCCTCCATTTTCTTCCCTGTAGATGGTAGTGGAAAGGCGATTTCTCTACCGTTTTGTTCCTTGAGAGCTGAGTGTTAGACACTTACACCTATATCTCCAAAGGCTTCACGCTTCCCGAACCAAGAGGTTAGCAGGAAATCCTGTTGGACGTGGCCTTGTTTCTCTGAGTTCAGTGGAAGGCGCTGCTGAGGCGAGCTCGCGTACATTTGAAGGCCCTTCCAACTTCATGACACAAGACTTTGGTGCAGAGAAACCCTCCACACAACGTGTTCCTCACCGTAGTGTACCGCGCTTTCCGTCTCTTTCCTTTTACACTACGTTGTAAAAAGGTGCTTCCATCCGTAGGGAAAGAGCTGGTCGTCGAAGGACGGCAAACCTCTAGATTTGTTCTTAGAGTTAACCATGGGTAGGCAATCCTCCTTATGCTTCCTCACATAATACATATCCATACTCATCCTTCCTCATGGAACGGCCGCACTTCCACAGCGGTGTTTTGTAGAAATAAGTGTATAGCACTTTCCTTACGCTTCCTCCGATTTACAGACACACACCTCTATAGGGGACAACTTGTGACTTGGTGGTAACATTCGACCCACATTTTTCTTCACAATTCAGCCTATGGCATTTTCCTTGCGCTTTCACGCGAAGAACTGAAAACACTTCTAGCTTCCTGAAACAAGATCTGAGGAGGGAGAAACTTTCGACACAACTTCTTTCTCAAGCAGTGGTACATGACACAGTATTTGTGCCTTCACTGCGAACGTTGGAAATTGCTTCCATCTTCGTCCCTGTAGGTGGTAGTGGAAAGACTATTTCCCTGCAGCTTTGTTTCTTGAGAGGTGAGTATAAGAACCTTCCCTTAGAGAGCAGCACATATATCTCCAAGGGCTTCTATCTTCAAGAACCAAGATGTTCGCACGAAAACCTGTTTCACGAGGCCTTCTTTCTCAGAGTTCAGTGTAAGGCTACTAGGCCTGAAGGGAGCCCACGTCCATTTGAAGACCCATCCACCTGCATGACACAGGACTTAAAGGAGAGAAACCCTCTGCACAACGTGTTCCCCGCTGTACAGGAAGGCACGTTCCACCTCTTTCCTTGCACACAATGTTTAACAAGCTGCTTCCAACCTTACGAAAAGAGATGGTAGTCGAAGGACGGCAACACTCTAGATTTGTTCTTAGAGTTAAAGAAACGAGTGCCATCTTCCTTAGGCTTGCTCACATCATCCATTTCCATACATCGTTCTTCATGTCACGACTGTAGGCACATTCGCCACGGAGAGTTAAGTCTAGACCATGTCCCTTACGCGTTCACACCCGCTAGGGAAAACACTTTCATCGCACTGAAACCATAGGACAGCTGAGGGAAGCCTACTTCAGAAGAGGTTTCTCCAGCACCGTCACAGGGCCCATTCAAGATGCCTTCACCGTTTCATGCTAAAGTGCTTCTCATCCTTACGTGTATGGCTTTCCTGATGGATTTCCTTCTCACAATGAAAACCTTGACACGTTCCATCTGTTCTCTCTCCTACTCTTGAAAACACTTCCCACGGAACAAGATTCGAATGGGGACAGACATTCTACACTAAGTATGTCTGTGGGACAGGCACGGGGCACATTCCTTGCGATTTCACACTTTACATTGGAAAAGTCTACCATGTTCAGGGTGAGATGTTAGTAGAAACACGGTTTCTCTGCAGTGGTGTTTCTTCAGACTGATTAGTACTCCCTTGGTTTAGGATTCAACACATACGTTCTGTGAGTATGAATTCCTCGCGAACCCAGGTGGGAGCTCGAAGTCGCGTTTGAGATAGACTTGGTTCTCACAGATTTGTGTATGCCTTTCCTCTGCCTAACTCGCATACTTTGGAAGACGCTTCTATCTTCGTGACCCATGCATGGTGTTCGTTGAGAAAAGCCCTCCGTAAGAAGTTGTTCCGCGAGTAAGGTCGATCACGCTTCCCCTCTGCTTTCTTTCACACTTTGCCTCAAGCCGCTTCGTTTCTTAGCAGAGGAGGTGGCAGTCGAAAGACCGCACCTCCACAGCGCTGTTTTGTAGACCCAAGTGTATAGCACATTCCTTACGCTTCCTCTCATTTCCAGACATACACCTCTCTAGGAGACAACGAGTGTTTTGCTTATGCTTCTCTCTACCGAAACAAGATCTGAGTTGGGAGAAGCTTTCGACACGACTTCTTTCTCAAGCAGCGCTATATGGCCCAGTACCTGTGCCTTCGCTGTGACCGTTGGAACGTTCTTCCATCTTCTTCCCAGTAGATGGCAGTAGAAGGACTATCTCCCTCTACCGTGTTGTTCCTTGAGAGGTGAGTGTAAGGCACTGACACATATAGCTCAGAAGGCTTCATTCTTCCCGAACCAAGATGTGAGCTCGAAATCAGTTTTCACATGCCGTTGTTTCTCTGAGTTCAGCGTAAGGCTCTGCTGAGGCTAGCTCGCCTACATTTGAAGGCCTTCCAACTTCATGACAGAAGCCTTCACACTTGGTGTAAAGCCGCTTCGATCCTTAGGAAAGAAGAAGGGAGTCGAAGGACCGCTCCTCCACAGCATTGTTCTTGAAGAATTAATTGCAGAGCTCGTTGCTTATGCTTCCTCCGATTTCCATACACACACCTCTATAGGGGACAACTTGTGAGTTGGTGGTAACATTCGACCCACATTTTTCTTTACAATTCAGCCTATGGCATTTTCCTTACGCTTTCACGCAAAGAACTGAAAATGTTTCTAGCTTCCTGAAACAAGATCTGAGTAGGGAGAAACTTTCGACACAACTTCTTTCTCAAGCAGTGGTACCTGACACAGATTTGTGCCTTCACTGCGAACGTTGGAAATTGCTTCCATCTTCATCCCTGTAGGTGGTAGTGGAAAGACTATTTCCCTGCAGCTTTGTTTCTTGAGAGGTGAGTATAAGAACCTTCCCTTAGAGAGCAACACATATATCTCCAAGGGCTTCTATCTTCAAGAACCAAGATGTTCGCACGAAAACCTGTTTGACGAGGCCTTCTTTCTCAGAGTTCAGTGTAAGGCTACTAGGCCTGAAGGGAGCCCACGTCCATTTGAAGCCCCATCCACCTGCATGACACAGGACTTAAAGGAGAGAAGCTCTCTGCACAACGTGTTTCCCGATGTACAGGAATGCGCGTTCCACCTCTTTCCTTGCACACAAGGTTTAACAAGCTGCTTCCTTCCTTACTAAAAGTGATGGTAGTCGAAGGACGGCAACAAAATAGATTTGTTCTTAGAGTTAAACAAACGTATGCCATCTTCCTTAGGCTTGCTCACATCATCCATTTCCATACATTGTTCTTCATGTCATGACTGTAGGCACATTCGACACGGAGAGTTAAGTCTAGCCCATGTCCCTTGCGCCTTCACCCCCACTACGGAAAACATTTTCATCTCACTGAAACCATAGGACACCTGAGGGAAGCCTACTTCAGAAGAGGTTTCTCCAGCACCGTCACAGGGCCCTTTCAAGATGCCTTCTCCGTTTCATGCTAAAGTTCTTCTCATTCTTACGTGTATGGCTTTCCTAATGGATTTCTTTCTCACAGTGAAAACCTTGACACGTTCCATCTGCTCTCTCTCCTACTCTTGAAAACACTTCTCACAGAACAAGGTTCGAATGGGGACAGACATTCTACAGTAAGTATGTCTGTGGGACAGGCACGGGGCACATTCCTTGCGATTTCACACTTACATGGGTAACGTCTACCATGTTCAGGGAAGATGTTAGTAGAAACACGGTTTCTCTGCAGTGGTGTTTCTTCAGACTGCATAGTACTCCCTTTGTTTAGGATTCAGCCCATACGTTTTGTGACTATGAATTCCTCGCGAACCCAGATGGGAGCTCGAAGTCGCGTTTGAGATGGACTTGCTTCGCAGAGATTCATGTATGCCTTTCCTTTGGCGAAGTCACATACATTTGAAAACCCTTCCCTCTTCGTGACCCATGGTGTTCGTTGAGAAAAGCCCTCCATAAGAAGTTGTTCGGCGACTAAGGTATGTCTCTCTTCCTTCCCCTCCGTACTCTTTCACACTTTGCTTCAAGCCGCTTCGTTCCTTAGCAAAGCAGATGGCAGTCGAAGGACCGCACCGCCACAGCGTTGTTTCTTCGACTTAAGTGTATCACACGTCCCTTATGCTTCCTCCTATTTCCAGACACACACCTCTCTAGGGGACTACTAGTGGGTTGGTTGTCACATTCGACCCACATTTTTCTTCACAATTCAGCGTGTGGCGTTTTCCTGGTGTTTTCAAACAAAGTACTGACAAGGCTTCTATCTTCCCGAAACAAGATCTGAGTTGGGAGAGGCTTTCGATACAAGTTCGTTCTCAAGCAGTGGTATATGGCACAGTATTTGTGCCTTCGCTTTTAACGTCGGGACTTTCCTCCATTTTCTTCCCTGTAGATGGTAGTGGAAAGGCGATTTCTCTACCGTTTTGTTCCTTGAGAGCTGAGTGTTAGACACTTACACCTATATCTCCAAAGGCTTCACGCTTCCCGAACCAAGAGGTTAGCAGGAAATCCTGTTGGACGTGGCCTTGTTTCTCTGAGTTCAGTGGAAGGCGCTGCTGAGGCGAGCTCGCGTACATTTGAAGGCCCTTCCAACTTCATGACACAAGACTTTCGTGCAGAGAAACCCTCCACACAACGTGTTCCTCACCGTAGTGTACCGCGCTTTCCGTCTCTTTCCTTTTACACTACGTTGAAAAAGGTGCTTCCATCCGTAGGGAAAGAGCTGGTCGTCGAAGGACGGCAAACCTCTAGATTTGTTCTTAGAGTTAACCATGGGTAGGCAATCCTCCTTATGCTTCCTCACATAATACATATCCATACTCATCCTTCCTCATGGAACGGCCGCACTTCCACAGCGGTGTTTTGTAGAAATAAGTGTATAGCACTTTCCTTACGCTTCCTCCGATTTACAGACACACACCTCTATAGGGGACAACTTGTGACTTGGTGGTAACATTCGACCCACATTTTTCTTCACAATTCAGCCTATGGCATTTTCCTTGCGCTTTCACGCGAAGAACTGAAAACACTTCTAGCTTCCTGAAACAAGATCTGAGGAGGGAGAAACTTTCGACACAACTTCTTTCTCAAGCAGCGGTACATGACACAGTATTTGTGCCTTCACTGCGAACGTTGGAAATTGCTTCCATCTTCGTCCCTGTAGGTGGTAGTGGAAAGACTATTTCCCTGCAGCTTTGTTTCTTGAGAGGTGAGTATAAGAACCTTCCCTTAGAGAGCAGCACATATATCTCCAAGGGCTTCTATCTTCAAGAACCAAGATGTTCGCACGAAAACCTGTTTCACGAGGCCTTCTTTCTCAGAGTTCAGTGTAAGGCTACTAGGCCTGAAGGGAGCCCACGTCCATTTGAAGACCCATCCACCTGCATGACACAGGACTTAAAGGAGAGAAACCCTCTGCACAA
Organism: Eumetopias jubatus; assembly: GCF_037043125.1. Classification (NCBI taxonomy): domain Eukaryota; kingdom Metazoa; phylum Chordata; class Mammalia; order Carnivora; family Otariidae; genus Eumetopias; species Eumetopias jubatus. The sequence goes on from NW_028274995.1 coordinate 78,484, forward strand.
CGTGTTCCCCGCTGTACAGGAAGGCACGTTCCACCTCTTTCCTTGCACACAATGTTTAACAAGCTGCTTCCAACCTTACGAAAAGAGATGGTAGTCGAAGGACGGCAACACTCTAGATTTGTTCTTAGAGTTAAAGAAACGAGTGCCATCTTCCTTAGGCTTGCTCACATCCTCCATTTCCATACATCGTTCTTCATGTCACGACTGTAGGCACATTCGCCACGGAGAGTTAAGTCTAGACCATGTCCCTTACGCGTTCACACCCGCTAGGGAAAACACTTTCATCGCACTGAAACCATAGGACAGCTGAGGGAAGCCTACTTCAGAAGAGGTTTCTCCAGCACCGTCACAGGGCCCATTCAAGATGCCTTCACCGTTTCATGCTAAAGTGCTTCTCATCCTTACGTGTATGGCTTTCCTGATGGATTTCCTTCTCACAATGAAAACCTTGACACGTTCCATCTGTTCTCTCTCCTACTCTTGAAAACACTTCCCACGGAACAAGATTCGAATGGGGACAGACATTCTACACTAAGTATGTCTGTGGGACAGGCACGGGGCACATTCCTTGCGATTTCACACTTTACATTGGAAAAGTCTACCATGTTCAGGGTGAGATGTTAGTAGAAACACGGTTTCTCTGCAGTGGTGTTTCTTCAGACTGATTAGTACTCCCTTGGTTTAGGATTCAACACATACGTTCTGTGAGTATGAATTCCTCGCGAACCCAGGTGGGAGCTCGAAGTCGCGTTTGAGATAGACTTGGTTCTCACAGATTTGTGTATGCCTTTCCTCTGCCTAACTCGCATACTTTGGAAGACGCTTCTATCTTCGTGACCCATGCATGGTGTTCGTTGAGAAAAGCCCTCCGTAAGAAGTTGTTCCGCGAGTAAGGTCGATCACGCTTCCCCTCTGCTTTCTTTCACACTTTGCCTCAAGCCGCTTCGTTTCTTAGCAGAGGAGGTGGCAGTCGAAAGACCGCACCTCCACAGCGCTGTTTTGTAGACCCAAGTGTATAGCACATTCCTTACGCTTCCTCTCATTTCCAGACATACACCTCTCTAGGAGACAACGAGTGTTTTGCTTATGCTTCTCTCTACCGAAACAAGATCTGAGTTGGGAGAAGCTTTCGACACGACTTCATTCTCAAGCAGCGCTATATGGCCCAGTACCTGTGCCTTCGCTGTGACCGTTGGAACGTTCTTCCATCTTCTTCCCAGTAGATGGCAGTAGAAGGACTATCTCCCTCTACCGTGTTGTTCCTTGAGAGGTGAGTGTAAGGCACTGACACATATAGCTCAGAAGGCTTCATTCTTCCCGAACCAAGATGTGAGCTCGAAATCAGTTTTCACATGCCGTTGTTTCTCTGAGTTCAGCGTAAGGCTCTGCTGAGGCTAGCTCGCCTACATTTGAAGGCCTTCCAACTTCATGACAGAAGCCTTCACACTTGGTGTAAAGCCGCTTCGATCCTTAGGAAAGCAGAAGGGAGTCGAAGGACCGCTCCTCCACAGCATTGTTCTTGAAGAATTAATTGCAGAGCTCGTTGCTTATGCTTCCTCCGATTTCCATACACACACCTCTATAGGGGACAACTTGTGAGTTGGTGATAACATTCGACCCACATTTTTCTTTACAATTCAGCCTATGGCATTTTCCTTACGCTTTCACGCAAAGAACTGAAAATGTTTCTAGCTTCCTGAAACAAGATCTGAGTAGGGAGAAACTTTCGACACAACTTCTTTCTCAAGCAGTGGTACCTGACACAGATTTGTGCCTTCACTGCGAACGTTGGAAATTGCTTCCATCTTCATCCCTGTAGGTGGTAGTGGAAAGACTATTTCCCTGCAGCTTTGTTTCTTGAGAGGTGAGTATAAGAACCTTCCCTTAGAGAGCAACACATATATCTCCAAGGGCTTCTATCTTCAAGAACCAAGATGTTCGCACGAAAACCTGTTTGACGAGGCCTTCTTTCTCAGAGTTCAGTGTAAGGCTACCAGGCCTGAAGGGAGCCCACGTCCATTTGAAGCCCCATCCACCTGCATGACACAGGACTTAAAGGAGAGAAGCTCTCTGCACAACGTGTTTCCCGATGTACAGGAATGCGCGTTCCACCTCTTTCCTTGCACACAAGGTTTAACAAGCTGCTTCCTTCCTTACTAAAAGAGATGGTAGTCGAAGGACGCCAACAAAATAGATTTGTTCTTAGAGTTAAACAAACGTATGCCATCTTCCTTAGGCTTGCTCACATCATCCATTTCCATACATTGTTCTTCATGTCATGACTGTAGGCACATTCGACACGGAGAGTTAAGTCTAGCCCATGTCCCTTGCGCCTTCACCCCCACTACGGAAAACATTTTCATCTCACTGAAACCATAGGACACCTGAGGGAAGCCTACTTCAGAAGAGGTTTCTCCAGCACCGTCACAGGGCCCTTTCAAGATGCCTTCTCCGTTTCATGCTAAAGTTCTTCTCATTCTTACGTGTATGGCTTTCCTAATGGATTTCTTTCTCACAGTGAAAACCTTGACACGTTCCATCTGCTCTCTCTCCTACTCTTGAAAACACTTCTCACAGAACAAGGTTCGAATGGGGACAGACATTCTACAGTAAGTATGTCTGTGGGACAGGCACGGGGCACATTCCTTGCGATTTCACACTTACATGGGTAACGTCTACCATGTTCAGGGAAGATGTTAGTAGAAACACGGTTTCTCTGCAGTGGTGTTTCTTCAGACTGCATAGTACTCCCTTTGTTTAGGATTCAGCCCATACGTTTTGTGACTATGAATTCCTCGCGAACCCAGATGGGAGCTCGAAGTCGCGTTTGAGATGGACTTGCTTCGCAGAGATTCATGTATGCCTTTCCTTTGGCGAAGTCACATACATTTGAAAACCCTTCCCTCTTCGTGACCCATGGTGTTCCTTGAGAAAAGCCCTCCATAAGAAGTTGTTCGGCGACTAAGGTATGTCTCTCTTCCTTCCCCTCCGTACTCTTTCACACTTTGCTTCAAGCCGCTTCGTTCCTTAGCAAAGCAGATGGCAGTCGAAGGACCGCACCGCCACAGCGTTGTTTCTTCGACTTAAGTGTATCACACGTCCCTTATGCTTCCTCCTATTTCCAGACACACACCTCTCTAGGGGACTACTAGTGGGTTGGTTGTCACATTCGACCCACATTTTTCTTCACAATTCAGCGTGTGGCGTTTTCCTGGTGTTTTCAAACAAAGTACTGACAAGGCTTCTATCTTCCCGAAACAAGATCTGAGTTGGGAGAGGCTTTCGATACAAGTTCGTTCTCAAGCAGTGGTATATGGCACAGTATTTGTGCCTTCGCTTTTAACGTCGGGACTTTCCTCCATTTTCTTCCCTGTAGATGGTAGTGGAAAGGCGATTTCTCTACCGTTTTGTTCCTTGAGAGCTGAGTGTTAGACACTTACACCTATATCTCCAAAGGCTTCACGCTTCCCGAACCAAGAGGTTAGCAGGAAATCCTGTTGGACGTGGCCTTGTTTCTCTGAGTTCAGTGGAAGGCGCTGCTGAGGCGAGCTCGCGTACATTTGAAGGCCCTTCCAACTTCATGACACAAGACTTTGGTGCAGAGAAACCCTCCACACAACGTGTTCCTCACCGTAGTGTACCGCGCTTTCCGTCTCTTTCCTTTTACACTACGTTGTAAAAAGGTGCTTCCATCCGTAGGGAAAGAGCTGGTCGTCGAAGGACGGCAAACCTCTAGATTTGTTCTTAGAGTTAACCATGGGTAGGCAATCCTCCTTATGCTTCCTCACATAATACATATCCATACTCATCCTTCCTCATGGAACGGCCGCACTTCCACAGCGGTGTTTTGTAGAAATAAGTGTATAGCACTTTCCTTACGCTTCCTCCGATTTACAGACACACACCTCTATAGGGGACAACTTGTGACTTGGTGGTAACATTCGACCCACATTTTTCTTCACAATTCAGCCTATGGCATTTTCCTTGCGCTTTCACGCGAAGAACTGAAAACACTTCTAGCTTCCTGAAACAAGATCTGAGGAGGGAGAAACTTTCGACACAACTTCTTTCTCAAGCAGTGGTACATGACACAGTATTTGTGCCTTCACTGCGAACGTTGGAAATTGCTTCCATCTTCGTCCCTGTAGGTGGTAGTGGAAAGACTATTTCCCTGCAGCTTTGTTTCTTGAGAGGTGAGTATAAGAACCTTCCCTTAGAGAGCAGCACATATATCTCCAAGGGCTTCTATCTTCAAGAACCAAGATGTTCGCACGAAAACCTGTTTGACGAGGCCTTCTTTCTCAGAGTTCAGTGTAAGGCTACTAGGCCTGAAGGGAGCCCACGTCCATTTGAAGACCCATCCACCTGCATGACACAGGACTTAAAGGAGAGAAACCCTCTGCACAACGTGTTCCCCGCTGTACAGGAAGGCACGTTCCACCTCTTTCCTTGCACACAATGTTTAACAAGCTGCTTCCAACCTTACGAAAAGAGATGGTAGTCGAAGGACGGCAACACTCTAGATTTGTTCTTAGAGTTAAAGAAACGAGTGCCATCTTCCTTAGGCTTGCTCACATCATCCATTTCCATACATCGTTCTTCATGTCACGACTGTAGGCACATTCGCCACGGAGAGTTAAGTCTAGACCATGTCCCTTACGCGTTCACACCCGCTAGGGAAAACACTTTCATCGCACTGAAACCATAGGACAGCTGAGGGAAGCCTACTTCAGAAGAGGTTTCTCCAGCACCGTCACAGGGCCCATTCAAGATGCCTTCACCGTTTCATGCTAAAGTGCTTCTCATCCTTACGTGTATGGCTTTCCTGATGGATTTCCTTCTCACAATGAAAACCTTGACACGTTCCATCTGTTCTCTCTCCTACTCTTGAAAACACTTCCCACGGAACAAGATTCGAATGGGGACAGACATTCTACACTAAGTATGTCTGTGGGACAGGCACGGGGCACATTCCTTGCGATTTCACACTTTACATTGGAAAAGTCTACCATGTTCAGGGTGAGATGTTAGTAGAAACACGGTTTCTCTGCAGTGGTGTTTCTTCAGACTGATTAGTACTCCCTTGGTTTAGGATTCAACACATACGTTCTGTGAGTATGAATTCCTCGCGAACCCAGGTGGGAGCTCGAAGTCGCGTTTGAGATAGACTTGGTTCTCACAGATTTGTGTATGCCTTTCCTCTGCCTAACTCGCATACTTTGGAAGACGCTTCTATCTTCGTGACCCATGCATGGTGTTCGTTGAGAAAAGCCCTCCGTAAGAAGTTGTTCCGCGAGTAAGGTCGATCACGCTTCCCCTCTGCTTTCTTTCACACTTTGCCTCAAGCCGCTTCGTTTCTTAGCAGAGGAGGTGGCAGTCGAAAGACCGCACCTCCACAGCGCTGTTTTGTAGACCCAAGTGTATAGCACATTCCTTACGCTTCCTCTCATTTCCAGACATACACCTCTCTAGGAGACAACGAGTGTTTTGCTTATGCTTCTCTCTACCGAAACAAGATCTGAGTTGGGAGAAGCTTTCGACACGACTTCTTTCTCAAGCAGCGCTATATGGCCCAGTACCTGTGCCTTCGCTGTGACCGTTGGAACGTTCTTCCATCTTCTTCCCAGTAGATGGCAGTAGAAGGACTATCTCCCTCTACCGTGTTGTTCCTTGAGAGGTGAGTGTAAGGCACTGACACATATAGCTCAGAAGGCTTCATTCTTCCCGAACCAAGATGTGAGCTCGAAATCAGTTTTCACATGCCGTTGTTTCTCTGAGTTCAGCGTAAGGCTCTGCTGAGGCTAGCTCGCCTACATTTGAAGGCCTTCCAACTTCATGACAGAAGCCTTCACACTTGGTGTAAAGCCGCTTCGATCCTTAGGAAAGAAGAAGGGAGTCGAAGGACCGCTCCTCCACAGCATTGTTCTTGAAGAATTAATTGCAGAGCTCGTTGCTTATGCTTCCTCCGATTTCCATACACACACCTCTATAGGGGACAACTTGTGAGTTGGTGGTAACATTCGACCCACATTTTTCTTTACAATTCAGCCTATGGCATTTTCCTTACGCTTTCACGCAAAGAACTGAAAATGTTTCTAGCTTCCTGAAACAAGATCTGAGTAGGGAGAAACTTTCGACACAACTTCTTTCTCAAGCAGTGGTACCTGACACAGATTTGTGCCTTCACTGCGAACGTTGGAAATTGCTTCCATCTTCATCCCTGTAGGTGGTAGTGGAAAGACTATTTCCCTGCAGCTTTGTTTCTTGAGAGGTGAGTATAAGAACCTTCCCTTAGAGAGCAACACATATATCTCCAAGGGCTTCTATCTTCAAGAACCAAGATGTTCGCACGAAAACCTGTTTGACGAGGCCTTCTTTCTCAGAGTTCAGTGTAAGGCTACTAGGCCTGAAGGGAGCCCACGTCCATTTGAAGCCCCATCCACCTGCATGACACAGGACTTAAAGGAGAGAAGCTCTCTGCACAACGTGTTTCCCGATGTACAGGAATGCGCGTTCCACCTCTTTCCTTGCACACAAGGTTTAACAAGCTGCTTCCTTCCTTACTAAAAGAGATGGTAGTCGAAGGACGGCAACAAAATAGATTTGTTCTTAGAGTTAAACAAACGTATGCCATCTTCCTTAGGCTTGCTCACATCATCCATTTCCATACATTGTTCTTCATGTCATGACTGTAGGCACATTCGACACGGAGAGTTAAGTCTAGCCCATGTCCCTTGCGCCTTCACCCCCACTACGGAAAACATTTTCATCTCACTGAAACCATAGGACACCTGAGGGAAGCCTACTTCAGAAGAGGTTTCTCCAGCACCGTCACAGGGCCCTTTCAAGATGCCTTCTCCGTTTCATGCTAAAGTTCTTCTCATTCTTACGTGTATGGCTTTCCTAATGGATTTCTTTCTCACAGTGAAAACCTTGACACGTTCCATCTGCTCTCTCTCCTACTCTTGAAAACACTTCTCACAGAACAAGGTTCGAATGGGGACAGACATTCTACAGTAAGTATGTCTGTGGGACAGGCACGGGGCACATTCCTTGCGATTTCACACTTACATGGGTAACGTCTACCATGTTCAGGGAAGATGTTAGTAGAAACACGGTTTCTCTGCAGTGGTGTTTCTTCAGACTGCATAGTACTCCCTTTGTTTAGGATTCAGCCCATACGTTTTGTGACTATGAATTCCTCGCGAACCCAGATGGGAGCTCGAAGTCGCGTTTGAGATGGACTTGCTTCGCAGAGATTCATGTATGCCTTTCCTTTGGCGAAGTCACATACATTTGAAAACCCTTCCCTCTTCGTGACCCATGGTGTTCGTTGAGAAAAGCCCTCCATAAGAAGTTGTTCGGCGACTAAGGTATGTCTCTCTTCCTTCCCCTCCGTACTCTTTCACACTTTGCTTCAAGCCGCTTCGTTCCTTAGCAAAGCAGATGGCAGTCGAAGGACCGCACCGCCACAGCGTTGTTTCTTCGACTTAAGTGTATCACACGTCCCTTATGCTTCCTCCTATTTCCAGACACACACCTCTCTAGGGGACTACTAGTGGGTTGGTTGTCACATTCGACCCACATTTTTCTTCACAATTCAGCGTGTGGCGTTTTCCTGGTGTTTTCAAACAAAGTACTGACAAGGCTTCTATCTTCCCGAAACAAGATCTGAGTTGGGAGAGGCTTTCGATACAAGTTCGTTCTCAAGCAGTGGTATATGGCACAGTATTTGTGCCTTCGCTTTTAACGTCGGGACTTTCCTCCATTTTCTTCCCTGTAGATGGTAGTGGAAAGGCGATTTCTCTACCGTTTTGTTCCTTGAGAGCTGAGTGTTAGACACTTACACCTATATCTCCAAAGGCTTCACGCTTCCCGAACCAAGAGGTTAGCAGGAAATCCTGTTGGACGTGGCCTTGTTTCTCTGAGTTCAGTGGAAGGCGCTGCTGAGGCGAGCTCGCGTACATTTGAAGGCCCTTCCAACTTCATGACACAAGACTTTCGTGCAGAGAAACCCTCCACACAACGTGTTCCTCACCGTAGTGTACCGCGCTTTCCGTCTCTTTCCTTTTACACTACGTTGTAAAAAGGTGCTTCCATCCGTAGGGAAAGAGCTGGTCGTCGAAGGACGGCAAACCTCTAGATTTGTTCTTAGAGTTAACCATGGGTAGGCAATCCTCCTTATGCTTCCTCACATAATACATATCCATACTCATCCTTCCTCATGGAACGGCCGCACTTCCACAGCGGTGTTTTGTAGAAATAAGTGTATAGCACTTTCCTTACGCTTCCTCCGATTTACAGACACACACCTCTATAGGGGACAACTTGTGACTTGGTGGTAACATTCGACCCACATTTTTCTTCACAATTCAGCCTATGGCATTTTCCTTGCGCTTTCACGCGAAGAACTGAAAACACTTCTAGCTTCCTGAAACAAGATCTGAGGAGGGAGAAACTTTCGACACAACTTCTTTCTCAAGCAGTGGTACATGACACAGTATTTGTGCCTTCACTGCGAACGTTGGAAATTGCTTCCATCTTCGTCCCTGTAGGTGGTAGTGGAAAGACTATTTCCCTGCAGCTTTGTTTCTTGAGAGGTGAGTATAAGAACCTTCCCTTAGAGAGCAGCACATATATCTCCAAGGGCTTCTATCTTCAAGAACCAAGATGTTCGCACGAAAACCTGTTTGACGAGGCCTTCTTTCTCAGAGTTCAGTGTAAGGCTACTAGGCCTGAAGGGAGCCCACGTCCATTTGAAGACCCATCCACCTGCATGACACAGGACTTAAAGGAGAGAAACCCTCTGCACAACGTGTTCCCCGCTGTACAGGAAGGCACGTTCCACCTCTTTCCTTGCACACAATGTTTAACAAGCTGCTTCCAACCTTACGAAAAGAGATGGTAGTCGAAGGACGGCAACACTCTAGATTTGTTCTTAGAGTTAAAGAAACGAGTGCCATCTTCCTTAGGCTTGCTCACATCATCCATTTCCATACATCGTTCTTCATGTCACGACTGTAGGCACATTCGCCACGGAGAGTTAAGTCTAGACCATGTCCCTTACGCGTTCACACCCGCTAGGGAAAACACTTTCATCGCACTGAAACCATAGGACAGCTGAGGGAAGCCTACTTCAGAAGAGGTTTCTCCAGCACCGTCACAGGGCCCATTCAAGATGCCTTCACCGTTTCATGCTAAAGTGCTTCTCATCCTTACGTGTATGGCTTTCCTGATGGATTTCCTTCTCACAATGAAAACCTTGACACGTTCCATCTGTTCTCTCTCCTACTCTTGAAAACACTTCCCACGGAACAAGATTCGAATGGGGACAGACATTCTACACTAAGTATGTCTGTGGGACAGGCACGGGGCACATTCCTTGCGATTTCACACTTTACATTGGAAAAGTCTACCATGTTCAGGGTGAGATGTTAGTAGAAACACGGTTTCTCTGCAGTGGTGTTTCTTCAGACTGATTAGTACTCCCTTGGTTTAGGATTCAACACATACGTTCTGTGAGTATGAATTCCTCGCGAACCCAGGTGGGAGCTCGAAGTCGCGTTTGAGATAGACTTGGTTCTCACAGATTTGTGTATGCCTTTCCTCTGCCTAACTCGCATACTTTGGAAGACGCTTCTATCTTCGTGACCCATGCATGGTGTTCGTTGAGAAAAGCCCTCCGTAAGAAGTTGTTCCGCGAGTAAGGTCGATCACGCTTCCCCTCTGCTTTCTTTCACACTTTGCCTCAAGCCGCTTCGTTTCTTAGCAGAGGAGGTGGCAGTCGAAAGACCGCACCTCCACAGCGCTGTTTTGTAGACCCAAGTGTATAGCACATTCCTTACGCTTCCTCTCATTTCCAGACATACACCTCTCTAGGAGACAACGAGTGTTTTGCTTATGCTTCTCTCTACCGAAACAAGATCTGAGTTGGGAGAAGCTTTCGACACCACTTCTTTCTCAAGCAGCGCTATATGGCCCAGTACCTGTGCCTTCGCTGTGACCGTTGGAACGTTCTTCCATCTTCTTCCCAGTAGATGGCAGTAGAAGGACTATCTCCCTCTACCGTGTTGTTCCTTGAGAGGTGAGTGTAAGGCACTGACACATATAGCTCAGAAGGCTTCATTCTTCCCGAACCAAGATGTGAGCTCGAAATCAGTTTTCACATGCCGTTGTTTCTCTGAGTTCAGCGTAAGGCTCTGCTGAGGCTAGCTCGCCTACATTTGAAGGCCTTCCAACTTCATGACAGAAGCCTTCACACTTGGTGTAAAGCCGCTTCGATCCTTAGGAAAGCAGAAGGGAGTCGAAGGACCGCTCCTCCACAGCATTGTTCTTGAAGAATTAATTGCAGAGCTCGTTGCTTATGCTTCCTCCGATTTCCATACACACACCTCTATAGGGGACAACTTGTGAGTTGGTGATAACATTCGACCCACATTTTTCTTTACAATTCAGCCTATGGCATTTTCCTTACGCTTTCACGCAAAGAACTGAAAATGTTTCTAGCTTCCTGAAACAAGATCTGAGTAGGGAGAAACTTTCGACACAACTTCTTTCTCAAGCAGTGGTACCTGACACAGATTTGTGCCTTCACTGCGAACGTTGGAAATTGCTTCCATCTTCATCCCTGTAGGTGGTAGTGGAAAGACTATTTCCCTGCAGCTTTGTTTCTTGAGAGGTGAGTATAAGAACCTTCCCTTAGAGAGCAACACATATATCTCCAAGGGCTTCTATCTTCAAGAACCAAGATGTTCGCACGAAAACCTGTTTGACGAGGCCTTCTTTCTCAGAGTTCAGTGTAAGGCTACCAGGCCTGAAGGGAGCCCACGTCCATTTGAAGCCCCATCCACCTGCATGACACAGGACTTAAAGGAGAGAAGCTCTCTGCACAACGTGTTTCCCGATGTACAGGAATGCGCGTTCCACCTCTTTCCTTGCACACAAGGTTTAACAAGCTGCTTCCTTCCTTACTAAAAGAGATGGTAGTCGAAGGACGGCAACAAAATAGATTTGTTCTTAGAGTTAAACAAACGTATGCCATCTTCCTTAGGCTTGCTCACATCATCCATTTCCATACATTGTTCTTCATGTCATGACTGTAGGCACATTCGACACGGAGAGTTAAGTCTAGCCCATGTCCCTTGCGCCTTCACCCCCACTACGGAAAACATTTTCATCTCACTGAAACCATAGGACACCTGAGGGAAGCCTACTTCAGAAGAGGTTTCTCCAGCACCGTCACAGGGCCCTTTCAAGATGCCTTCTCCGTTTCATGCTAAAGTTCTTCTCATTCTTACGTGTATGGCTTTCCTAATGGATTTCTTTCTCACAGTGAAAACCTTGACACGTTCCATCTGCTCTCTCTCCTACTCTTGAAAACACTTCTCACAGAACAAGGTTCGAATGGGGACAGACATTCTACAGTAAGTATGTCTGTGGGACAGGCACGGGGCACATTCCTTGCGATTTCACACTTACATGGGTAACGTCTACCATGTTCAGGGAAGATGTTAGTAGAAACACGGTTTCTCTGCAGTGGTGTTTCTTCAGACTGCATAGTACTCCCTTTGTTTAGGATTCAGCCCATACGTTTTGTGACTATGAATTCCTCGCGAACCCAGATGGGAGCTCGAAGTCGCGTTTGAGATGGACTTGCTTCGCAGAGATTCATGTATGCCTTTCCTTTGGCGAAGTCACATACATTTGAAAACCCTTCCCTCTTCGTGACCCATGGTGTTCGTTGAGAAAAGCCCTCCATAAGAAGTTGTTCGGCGACTAAGGTATGTCTCTCTTCCTTCCCCTCCGTACTCTTTCACACTTTGCTTCAAGCCGCTTCGTTCCTTAGCAAAGCAGATGGCAGTCGAAGGACCGCACCGCCACAGCGTTGTTTCTTCGACTTAAGTGTATCACACGTCCCTTATGCTTCCTCCTATTTCCAGACACACACCTCTCTAGGGGACTACTAGTGGGTTGGTTGTCACATTCGACCCACATTTTTCTTCACAATTCAGCGTGTGGCGTTTTCCTGGTGTTTTCAAACAAAGTACTGACAAGGCTTCTATCTTCCCGAAACAAGATCTGAGTTGGGAGAGGCTTTCGATACAAGTTCGTTCTCAAGCAGTGGTATATGGCACAGTATTTGTGCCTTCGCTTTTAACGTCGGGACTTTCCTCCATTTTCTTCCCTGTAGATGGTAGTGGAAAGGCGATTTCTCTACCGTTTTGTTCCTTGAGAGCTGAGTGTTAGGCACTTACACCTATATCTCCAAAGGCTTCACGCTTCCCGAACCAAGAGGTTAGCAGGAAATCCTGTTGGACGTGGCCTTGTTTCTCTGAGTTCAGTGGAAGGCGCTGCTGAGGCGAGCTCGCGTACATTTGAAGGCCCTTCCAACTTCATGACACAAGACTTTCGTGCAGAGAAACCCTCCACACAACGTGTTCCTCACCGTAGTGTACCGCGCTTTCCGTCTCTTTCCTTTTACACTACGTTGTAAAAAGGTGCTTCCATCCGTAGGGAAAGAGCTGGTCGTCGAAGGACGGCAAACCTCTAGATTTGTTCTTAGAGTTAACCATGGGTAGGCAATCCTCCTTATGCTTCCTCACATAATACATATCCATACTCATCCTTCCTCATGGAACGGCCGCACTTCCACAGCGGTGTTTTGTAGAAATAAGTGTATAGCACTTTCCTTACGCTTCCTCCGATTTACAGACACACACCTCTATAGGGGACAACTTGTGACTTGGTGGTAACATTCGACCCACATTTTTCTTCACAATTCAGCCTATGGCATTTTCCTTGCGCTTTCACGCGAAGAACTGAAAACACTTCTAGCTTCCTGAAACAAGATCTGAGGAGGGAGAAACTTTCGACACAACTTCTTTCTCAAGCAGTGGTACATGACACAGTATTTGTGCCTTCACTGCGAACGTTGGAAATTGCTTCCATCTTCGTCCCTGTAGGTGGTAGTGGAAAGACTATTTCCCTGCAGCTTTGTTTCTTGAGAGGTGAGTATAAGAACCTTCCCTTAGAGAGCAGCACATATATCTCCAAGGGCTTCTATCTTCAAGAACCAAGATGTTCGCACGAAAACCTGTTTGACGAGGCCTTCTTTCTCAGAGTTCAGTGTAAGGCTACTAGGCCTGAAGGGAGCCCACGTCCATTTGAAGACCCATCCACCTGCATGACACAGGACTTAAAGGAGAGAAACCCTCTGCACAACGTGTTCCCCGCTGTACAGGAAGGCACGTTCCACCTCTTTCCTTGCACACAATGTTTAACAAGCTGCTTCCAACCTTACGAAAAGAGATGGTAGTCGAAGGACGGCAACACTCTAGATTTGTTCTTAGAGTTAAAGAAACGAGTGCCATCTTCCTTAGGCTTGCTCACATCATCCATTTCCATACATCGTTCTTCATGTCACGACTGTAGGCACATTCGCCACGGAGAGTTAAGTCTAGACCATGTCCCTTACGCGTTCACACCCGCTAGGGAAAACACTTTCATCGCACTGAAACCATAGGACAGCTGAGGGAAGCCTACTTCAGAAGAGGTTTCTCCAGCACCGTCACAGGGCCCATTCAAGATGCCTTCACCGTTTCATGCTAAAGTGCTTCTCATCCTTACGTGTATGGCTTTCCTGATGGATTTCCTTCTCACAATGAAAACCTTGACACGTTCCATCTGTTCTCTCTCCTACTCTTGAAAACACTTCCCACGGAACAAGATTCGAATGGGGACAGACATTCTACACTAAGTATGTCTGTGGGACAGGCACGGGGCACATTCCTTGCGATTTCACACTTTACATTGGAAAAGTCTACCATGTTCAGGGTGAGATGTTAGTAGAAACACGGTTTCTCTGCAGTGGTGTTTCTTCAGACTGATTAGTACTCCCTTGGTTTAGGATTCAACACATACGTTCTGTGAGTATGAATTCCTCGCGAACCCAGGTGGGAGCTCGAAGTCGCGTTTGAGATAGACTTGGTTCTCACAGATTTGTGTATGCCTTTCCTCTGCCTAACTCGCATACTTTGGAAGACGCTTCTATCTTCGTGACCCATGCATGGTGTTCGTTGAGAAAAGCCCTCCGTAAGAAGTTGTTCCGCGAGTAAGGTCGATCACGCTTCCCCTCTGCTTTCTTTCACACTTTGCCTCAAGCCGCTTCGTTTCTTAGCAGAGGAGGTGGCAGTCGAAAGACCGCACCTCCACAGCGCTGTTTTGTAGACCCAAGTGTATAGCACATTCCTTACGCTTCCTCTCATTTCCAGACATACACCTCTCTAGGAGACAACGAGTGTTTTGCTTATGCTTCTCTCTACCGAAACAAGATCTGAGTTGGGAGAAGCTTTCGACACGACTTCTTTCTCAAGCAGCGCTATATGGCCCAGTACCTGTGCCTTCGCTGTGACCGTTGGAACGTTCTTCCATCTTCTTCCCAGTAGATGGCAGTAGAAGGACTATCTCCCTCTACCGTGTTGTTCCTTGAGAGGTGAGTGTAAGGCACTGACACATATAGCTCAGAAGGCTTCATTCTTCCCGAACCAAGATGTGAGCTCGAAATCAGTTTTCACATGCCGTTGTTTCTCTGAGTTCAGCGTAAGGCTCTGCTGAGGCTAGCTCGCCTACATTTGAAGGCCTTCCAACTTCATGACAGAAGCCTTCACACTTGGTGTAAAGCCGCTTCGATCCTTAGGAAAGCAGAAGGGAGTCGAAGGACCGCTCCTCCACAGCATTGTTCTTGAAGAATTAATTGCAGAGCTCGTTGCTTATGCTTCCTCCGATTTCCATACACACACCTCTATAGGGGACAACTTGTGAGTTGGTGATAACATTCGACCCACATTTTTCTTTACAATTCAGCCTATGGCATTTTCCTTACGCTTTCACGCAAAGAACTGAAAATGTTTCTAGCTTCCTGAAACAAGATCTGAGTAGGGAGAAACTTTCGACACAACTTCTTTCTCAAGCAGTGGTACCTGACACAGATTTGTGCCTTCACTGCGAACGTTGGAAATTGCTTCCATCTTCATCCCTGTAGGTGGTAGTGGAAAGACTATTTCCCTGCAGCTTTGTTTCTTGAGAGGTGAGTATAAGAACCTTCCCTTAGAGAGCAACACATATATCTCCAAGGGCTTCTATCTTCAAGAACCAAGATGTTCGCACGAAAACCTGTTTGACGAGGCCTTCTTTCTCAGAGTTCAGTGTAAGGCTACCAGGCCTGAAGGGAGCCCACGTCCATTTGAAGCCCCATCCACCTGCATGACACAGGACTTAAAGGAGAGAAGCTCTCTGCACAACGTGTTTCCCGATGTACAGGAATGCGCGTTCCACCTCTTTCCTTGCACACAAGGTTTAACAAGCTGCTTCCTTCCTTACTAAAAGAGATGGTAGTCGAAGGACGCCAACAAAATAGATTTGTTCTTAGAGTTAAACAAACGTATGCCATCTTCCTTAGGCTTGCTCACATCATCCATTTCCATACATTGTTCTTCATGTCATGACTGTAGGCACATTCGACACGGAGAGTTAAGTCTAGCCCATGTCCCTTGCGCCTTCACCCCCACTACGGAAAACATTTTCATCTCACTGAAACCATAGGACACCTGAGGGAAGCCTACTTCAGAAGAGGTTTCTCCAGCACCGTCACAGGGCCCTTTCAAGATGCCTTCTCCGTTTCATGCTAAAGTTCTTCTCATTCTTACGTGTATGGCTTTCCTAATGGATTTCTTTCTCACAGTGAAAACCTTGACACGTTCCATCTGCTCTCTCTCCTACTCTTGAAAACACTTCTCACAGAACAAGGTTCGAATGGGGACAGACATTCTACAGTAAGTATGTCTGTGGGACAGGCACGGGGCACATTCCTTGCGATTTCACACTTACATGGGTAACGTCTACCATGTTCAGGGAAGATGTTAGTAGAAACACGGTTTCTCTGCAGTGGTGTTTCTTCAGACTGCATAGTACTCCCTTTGTTTAGGATTCAGCCCATACGTTTTGTGACTATGAATTCCTCGCGAACCCAGATGGGAGCTCGAAGTCGCGTTTGAGATGGACTTGCTTCGCAGAGATTCATGTATGCCTTTCCTTTGGCGAAGTCACATACATTTGAAAACCCTTCCCTCTTCGTGACCCATGGTGTTCCTTGAGAAAAGCCCTCCATAAGAAGTTGTTCGGCGACTAAGGTATGTCTCTCTTCCTTCCCCTCCGTACTCTTTCACACTTTGCTTCAAGCCGCTTCGTTCCTTAGCAAAGCAGATGGCAGTCGAAGGACCGCACCGCCACAGCGTTGTTTCTTCGACTTAAGTGTATCACACGTCCCTTATGCTTCCTCCTATTTCCAGACACACACCTCTCTAGGGGACTACTAGTGGGTTGGTTGTCACATTCGACCCACATTTTTCTTCACAATTCAGCGTGTGGCGTTTTCCTGGTGTTTTCAAACAAAGTACTGACAAGGCTTCTATCTTCCCGAAACAAGATCTGAGTTGGGAGAGGCTTTCGATACAAGTTCGTTCTCAAGCAGTGGTATATGGCACAGTATTTGTGCCTTCGCTTTTAACGTCGGGACTTTCCTCCATTTTCTTCCCTGTAGATGGTAGTGGAAAGGCGATTTCTCTACCGTTTTGTTCCTTGAGAGCTGAGTGTTAGACACTTACACCTATATCTCCAAAGGCTTCACGCTTCCCGAACCAAGAGGTTAGCAGGAAATCCTGTTGGACGTGGCCTTGTTTCTCTGAGTTCAGTGGAAGGCGCTGCTGAGGCGAGCTCGCGTACATTTGAAGGCCCTTCCAACTTCATGACACAAGACTTTGGTGCAGAGAAACCCTCCACACAACGTGTTCCTCACCGTAGTGTACCGCGCTTTCCGTCTCTTTCCTTTTACACTACGTTGTAAAAAGGTGCTTCCATCCGTAGGGAAAGAGCTGGTCGTCGAAGGACGGCAAACCTCTAGATTTGTTCTTAGAGTTAACCATGGGTAGGCAATCCTCCTTATGCTTCCTCACATAATACATATCCATACTCATCCTTCCTCATGGAACGGCCGCACTTCCACAGCGGTGTTTTGTAGAAATAAGTGTATAGCACTTTCCTTACGCTTCCTCCGATTTACAGACACACACCTCTATAGGGGACAACTTGTGACTTGGTGGTAACATTCGACCCACATTTTTCTTCACAATTCAGCCTATGGCATTTTCCTTGCGCTTTCACGCGAAGAACTGAAAACACTTCTAGCTTCCTGAAACAAGATCTGAGGAGGGAGAAACTTTCGACACAACTTCTTTCTCAAGCAGTGGTACATGACACAGTATTTGTGCCTTCACTGCGAACGTTGGAAATTGCTTCCATCTTCGTCCCTGTAGGTGGTAGTGGAAAGACTATTTCCCTGCAGCTTTGTTTCTTGAGAGGTGAGTATAAGAACCTTCCCTTAGAGAGCAGCACATATATCTCCAAGGGCTTCTATCTTCAAGAACCAAGATGTTCGCACGAAAACCTGTTTGACGAGGCCTTCTTTCTCAGAGTTCAGTGTAAGGCTACTAGGCCTGAAGGGAGCCCACGTCCATTTGAAGACCCATCCACCTGCATGACACAGGACTTAAAGGAGAGAAACCCTCTGCACAACGTGTTCCCCGCTGTACAGGAAGGCACGTTCCACCTCTTTCCTTGCACACAATGTTTAACAAGCTGCTTCCAACCTTACGAAAAGAGATGGTAGTCGAAGGACGGCAACACTCTAGATTTGTTCTTAGAGTTAAAGAAACGAGTGCCATCTTCCTTAGGCTTGCTCACATCATCCATTTCCATACATCGTTCTTCATGTCACGACTGTAGGCACATTCGCCACGGAGAGTTAAGTCTAGACCATGTCCCTTACGCGTTCACACCCGCTAGGGAAAACACTTTCATCGCACTGAAACCATAGGACAGCTGAGGGAAGCCTACTTCAGAAGAGGTTTCTCCAGCACCGTCACAGGGCCCATTCAAGATGCCTTCACCGTTTCATGCTAAAGTGCTTCTCATCCTTACGTGTATGGCTTTCCTGATGGATTTCCTTCTCACAATGAAAACCTTGACACGTTCCATCTGTTCTCTCTCCTACTCTTGAAAACACTTCCCACGGAACAAGATTCGAATGGGGACAGACATTCTACACTAAGTATGTCTGTGGGACAGGCACGGGGCACATTCCTTGCGATTTCACACTTTACATTGGAAAAGTCTACCATGTTCAGGGTGAGATGTTAGTAGAAACACGGTTTCTCTGCAGTGGTGTTTCTTCAGACTGATTAGTACTCCCTTGGTTTAGGATTCAACACATACGTTCTGTGAGTATGAATTCCTCGCGAACCCAGGTGGGAGCTCGAAGTCGCGTTTGAGATAGACTTGGTTCTCACAGATTTGTGTATGCCTTTCCTCTGCCTAACTCGCATACTTTGGAAGACGCTTCTATCTTCGTGACCCATGCATGGTGTTCGTTGAGAAAAGCCCTCCGTAAGAAGTTGTTCCGCGAGTAAGGTCGATCACGCTTCCCCTCTGCTTTCTTTCACACTTTGCCTCAAGCCGCTTCGTTTCTTAGCAGAGGAGGTGGCAGTCGAAAGACCGCACCTCCACAGCGCTGTTTTGTAGACCCAAGTGTATAGCACATTCCTTACGCTTCCTCTCATTTCCAGACATACACCTCTCTAGGAGACAACGAGTGTTTTGCTTATGCTTCTCTCTACCGAAACAAGATCTGAGTTGGGAGAAGCTTTCGACACGACTTCTTTCTCAAGCAGCGCTATATGGCCCAGTACCTGTGCCTTCGCTGTGACCGTTGGAACGTTCTTCCATCTTCTTCCCAGTAGATGGCAGTAGAAGGACTATCTCCCTCTACCGTGTTGTTCCTTGAGAGGTGAGTGTAAGGCACTGACACATATAGCTCAGAAGGCTTCATTCTTCCCGAACCAAGATGTGAGCTCGAAATCAGTTTTCACATGCCGTTGTTTCTCTGAGTTCAGCGTAAGGCTCTGCTGAGGCTAGCTCGCCTACATTTGAAGGCCTTCCAACTTCATGACAGAAGCCTTCACACTTGGTGTAAAGCCGCTTCGATCCTTAGGAAAGAAGAAGGGAGTCGAAGGACCGCTCCTCCACAGCATTGTTCTTGAAGAATTAATTGCAGAGCTCGTTGCTTATGCTTCCTCCGATTTCCATACACACACCTCTATAGGGGACAACTTGTGAGTTGGTGGTAACATTCGACCCACATTTTTCTTTACAATTCAGCCTATGGCATTTTCCTTACGCTTTCACGCAAAGAACTGAAAATGTTTCTAGCTTCCTGAAACAAGATCTGAGTAGGGAGAAACTTTCGACACAACTTCTTTCTCAAGCAGTGGTACCTGACACAGATTTGTGCCTTCACTGCGAACGTTGGAAATTGCTTCCATCTTCATCCCTGTAGGTGGTAGTGGAAAGACTATTTCCCTGCAGCTTTGTTTCTTGAGAGGTGAGTATAAGAACCTTCCCTTAGAGAGCAACACATATATCTCCAAGGGCTTCTATCTTCAAGAACCAAGATGTTCGCACGAAAACCTGTTTGACGAGGCCTTCTTTCTCAGAGTTCAGTGTAAGGCTACTAGGCCTGAAGGGAGCCCACGTCCATTTGAAGCCCCATCCACCTGCATGACACAGGACTTAAAGGAGAGAAGCTCTCTGCACAACGTGTTTCCCGATGTACAGGAATGCGCGTTCCACCTCTTTCCTTGCACACAAGGTTTAACAAGCTGCTTCCTTCCTTACTAAAAGAGATGGTAGTCGAAGGACGGCAACAAAATAGATTTGTTCTTAGAGTTAAACAAACGTATGCCATCTTCCTTAGGCTTGCTCACATCATCCATTTCCATACATTGTTCTTCATGTCATGACTGTAGGCACATTCGACACGGAGAGTTAAGTCTAGCCCATGTCCCTTGCGCCTTCACCCCCACTACGGAAAACATTTTCATCTCACTGAAACCATAGGACACCTGAGGGAAGCCTACTTCAGAAGAGGTTTCTCCAGCACCGTCACAGGGCCCTTTCAAGATGCCTTCTCCGTTTCATGCTAAAGTTCTTCTCATTCTTACGTGTATGGCTTTCCTAATGGATTTCTTTCTCACAGTGAAAACCTTGACACGTTCCATCTGCTCTCTCTCCTACTCTTGAAAACACTTCTCACAGAACAAGGTTCGAATGGGGACAGACATTCTACAGTAAGTATGTCTGTGGGACAGGCACGGGGCACATTCCTTGCGATTTCACACTTACATGGGTAACGTCTACCATGTTCAGGGAAGATGTTAGTAGAAACACGGTTTCTCTGCAGTGGTGTTTCTTCAGACTGCATAGTACTCCCTTTGTTTAGGATTCAGCCCATACGTTTTGTGACTATGAATTCCTCGCGAACCCAGATGGGAGCTCGAAGTCGCGTTTGAGATGGACTTGCTTCGCAGAGATTCATGTATGCCTTTCCTTTGGCGAAGTCACATACATTTGAAAACCCTTCCCTCTTCGTGACCCATGGTGTTCGTTGAGAAAAGCCCTCCATAAGAAGTTGTTCGGCGACTAAGGTATGTCTCTCTTCCTTCCCCTCCGTACTCTTTCACACTTTGCTTCAAGCCGCTTCGTTCCTTAGCAAAGCAGATGGCAGTCGAAGGACCGCACCGCCACAGCGTTGTTTCTTCGACTTAAGTGTATCACACGTCCCTTATGCTTCCTCCTATTTCCAGACACACACCTCTCTAGGGGACTACTAGTGGGTTGGTTGTCACATTCGACCCACATTTTTCTTCACAATTCAGCGTGTGGCGTTTTCCTGGTGTTTTCAAACAAAGTACTGACAAGGCTTCTATCTTCCCGAAACAAGATCTGAGTTGGGAGAGGCTTTCGATACAAGTTCGTTCTCAAGCAGTGGTATATGGCACAGTATTTGTGCCTTCGCTTTTAACGTCGGGACTTTCCTCCATTTTCTTCCCTGTAGATGGTAGTGGAAAGGCGATTTCTCTACCGTTTTGTTCCTTGAGAGCTGAGTGTTAGACACTTACACCTATATCTCCAAAGGCTTCACGCTTCCCGAACCAAGAGGTTAGCAGGAAATCCTGTTGGACGTGGCCTTGTTTCTCTGAGTTCAGTGGAAGGCGCTGCTGAGGCGAGCTCGCGTACATTTGAAGGCCCTTCCAACTTCATGACACAAGACTTTCGTGCAGAGAAACCCTCCACACAACGTGTTCCTCACCGTAGTGTACCGCGCTTTCCGTCTCTTTCCTTTTACACTACGTTGTAAAAAGGTGCTTCCATCCGTAGGGAAAGAGCTGGTCGTCGAAGGACGGCAAACCTCTAGATTTGTTCTTAGAGTTAACCATGGGTAGGCAATCCTCCTTATGCTTCCTCACATAATACATATCCATACTCATCCTTCCTCATGGAACGGCCGCACTTCCACAGCGGTGTTTTGTAGAAATAAGTGTATAGCACTTTCCTTACGCTTCCTCCGATTTACAGACACACACCTCTATAGGGGACAACTTGTGACTTGGTGGTAACATTCGACCCACATTTTTCTTCACAATTCAGCCTATGGCATTTTCCTTGCGCTTTCACGCGAAGAACTGAAAACACTTCTAGCTTCCTGAAACAAGATCTGAGGAGGGAGAAACTTTCGACACAACTTCTTTCTCAAGCAGTGGTACATGACACAGTATTTGTGCCTTCACTGCGAACGTTGGAAATTGCTTCCATCTTCGTCCCTGTAGGTGGTAGTGGAAAGACTATTTCCCTGCAGCTTTGTTTCTTGAGAGGTGAGTATAAGAACCTTCCCTTAGAGAGCAGCACATATATCTCCAAGGGCTTCTATCTTCAAGAACCAAGATGTTCGCACGAAAACCTGTTTGACGAGGCCTTCTTTCTCAGAGTTCAGTGTAAGGCTACTAGGCCTGAAGGGAGCCCACGTCCATTTGAAGACCCATCCACCTGCATGACACAGGACTTAAAGGAGAGAAACCCTCTGCACAACGTGTTCCCCGCTGTACAGGAAGGCACGTTCCACCTCTTTCCTTGCACACAATGTTTAACAAGCTGCTTCCAACCTTACGAAAAGAGATGGTAGTCGAAGGACGGCAACACTCTAGATTTGTTCTTAGAGTTAAAGAAACGAGTGCCATCTTCCTTAGGCTTGCTCACATCATCCATTTCCATACATCGTTCTTCATGTCACGACTGTAGGCACATTCGCCACGGAGAGTTAAGTCTAGACCATGTCCCTTACGCGTTCACACCCGCTAGGGAAAACACTTTCATCGCACTGAAACCATAGGACAGCTGAGGGAAGCCTACTTCAGAAGAGGTTTCTCCAGCACCGTCACAGGGCCCATTCAAGATGCCTTCACCGTTTCATGCTAAAGTGCTTCTCATCCTTACGTGTATGGCTTTCCTGATGGATTTCCTTCTCACAATGAAAACCTTGACACGTTCCATCTGTTCTCTCTCCTACTCTTGAAAACACTTCCCACGGAACAAGATTCGAATGGGGACAGACATTCTACACTAAGTATGTCTGTGGGACAGGCACGGGGCACATTCCTTGCGATTTCACACTTTACATTGGAAAAGTCTACCATGTTCAGGGTGAGATGTTAGTAGAAACACGGTTTCTCTGCAGTGGTGTTTCTTCAGACTGATTAGTACTCCCTTGGTTTAGGATTCAACACATACGTTCTGTGAGTATGAATTCCTCGCGAACCCAGGTGGGAGCTCGAAGTCGCGTTTGAGATAGACTTGGTTCTCACAGATTTGTGTATGCCTTTCCTCTGCCTAACTCGCATACTTTGGAAGACGCTTCTATCTTCGTGACCCATGCATGGTGTTCGTTGAGAAAAGCCCTCCGTAAGAAGTTGTTCCGCGAGTAAGGTCGATCACGCTTCCCCTCTGCTTTCTTTCACACTTTGCCTCAAGCCGCTTCGTTTCTTAGCAGAGGAGGTGGCAGTCGAAAGACCGCACCTCCACAGCGCTGTTTTGTAGACCCAAGTGTATAGCACATTCCTTACGCTTCCTCTCATTTCCAGACATACACCTCTCTAGGAGACAACGAGTGTTTTGCTTATGCTTCTCTCTACCGAAACAAGATCTGAGTTGGGAGAAGCTTTCGACACGACTTCTTTCTCAAGCAGCGCTATATGGCCCAGTACCTGTGCCTTCGCTGTGACCGTTGGAACGTTCTTCCATCTTCTTCCCAGTAGATGGCAGTAGAAGGACTATCTCCCTCTACCGTGTTGTTCCTTGAGAGGTGAGTGTAAGGCACTGACACATATAGCTCAGAAGGCTTCATTCTTCCCGAACCAAGATGTGAGCTCGAAATCAGTTTTCACATGCCGTTGTTTCTCTGAGTTCAGCGTAAGGCTCTGCTGAGGCTAGCTCGCCTACATTTGAAGGCCTTCCAACTTCATGACAGAAGCCTTCACACTTGGTGTAAAGCCGCTTCGATCCTTAGGAAAGCAGAAGGGAGTCGAAGGACCGCTCCTCCACAGCATTGTTCTTGAAGAATTAATTGCAGAGCTCGTTGCTTATGCTTCCTCCGATTTCCATACACACACCTCTATAGGGGACAACTTGTGAGTTGGTGATAACATTCGACCCACATTTTTCTTTACAATTCAGCCTATGGCATTTTCCTTACGCTTTCACGCAAAGAACTGAAAATGTTTCTAGCTTCCTGAAACAAGATCTGAGTAGGGAGAAACTTTCGACACAACTTCTTTCTCAAGCAGTGGTACCTGACACAGATTTGTGCCTTCACTGCGAACGTTGGAAATTGCTTCCATCTTCATCCCTGTAGGTGGTAGTGGAAAGACTATTTCCCTGCAGCTTTGTTTCTTGAGAGGTGAGTATAAGAACCTTCCCTTAGAGAGCAACACATATATCTCCAAGGGCTTCTATCTTCAAGAACCAAGATGTTCGCACGAAAACCTGTTTGACGAGGCCTTCTTTCTCAGAGTTCAGTGTAAGGCTACCAGGCCTGAAGGGAGCCCACGTCCATTTGAAGCCCCATCCACCTGCATGACACAGGACTTAAAGGAGAGAAGCTCTCTGCACAACGTGTTTCCCGATGTACAGGAATGCGCGTTCCACCTCTTTCCTTGCACACAAGGTTTAACAAGCTGCTTCCTTCCTTACTAAAAGAGATGGTAGTCGAAGGACGGCAACAAAATAGATTTGTTCTTAGAGTTAAACAAACGTATGCCATCTTCCTTAGGCTTGCTCACATCATCCATTTCCATACATTGTTCTTCATGTCATGACTGTAGGCACATTCGACACGGAGAGTTAAGTCTAGCCCATGTCCCTTGCGCCTTCACCCCCACTACGGAAAACATTTTCATCTCACTGAAACCATAGGACACCTGAGGGAAGCCTACTTCAGAAGAGGTTTCTCCAGCACCGTCACAGGGCCCTTTCAAGATGCCTTCTCCGTTTCATGCTAAAGTTCTTCTCATTCTTACGTGTATGGCTTTCCTAATGGATTTCTTTCTCACAGTGAAAACCTTGACACGTTCCATCTGCTCTCTCTCCTACTCTTGAAAACACTTCTCACAGAACAAGGTTCGAATGGGGACAGACATTCTACAGTAAGTATGTCTGTGGGACAGGCACGGGGCACATTCCTTGCGATTTCACACTTACATGGGTAACGTCTACCATGTTCAGGGAAGATGTTAGTAGAAACACGGTTTCTCTGCAGTGGTGTTTCTTCAGACTGCATAGTACTCCCTTTGTTTAGGATTCAGCCCATACGTTTTGTGACTATGAATTCCTCGCGAACCCAGATGGGAGCTCGAAGTCGCGTTTGAGATGGACTTGCTTCGCAGAGATTCATGTATGCCTTTCCTTTGGCGAAGTCACATACATTTGAAAACCCTTCCCTCTTCGTGACCCATGGTGTTCGTTGAGAAAAGCCCTCCATAAGAAGTTGTTCGGCGACTAAGGTATGTCTCTCTTCCTTCCCCTCCGTACTCTTTCACACTTTGCTTCAAGCCGCTTCGTTCCTTAGCAAAGCAGATGGCAGTCGAAGGACCGCACCGCCACAGCGTTGTTTCTTCGACTTAAGTGTATCACACGTCCCTTATGCTTCCTCCTATTTCCAGACACACACCTCTCTAGGGGACTACTAGTGGGTTGGTTGTCACATTCGACCCACATTTTTCTTCACAATTCAGCGTGTGGCGTTTTCCTGGTGTTTTCAAACAAAGTACTGACAAGGCTTCTATCTTCCCGAAACAAGATCTGAGTTGGGAGAGGCTTTCGATACAAGTTCGTTCTCAAGCAGTGGTATATGGCACAGTATTTGTGCCTTCGCTTTTAACGTCGGGACTTTCCTCCATTTTCTTCCCTGTAGATGGTAGTGGAAAGGCGATTTCTCTACCGTTTTGTTCCTTGAGAGCTGAGTGTTAGACACTTACACCTATATCTCCAAAGGCTTCACGCATCCCGAACCAAGAGGTTAGCAGGAAATCCTGTTGGACGTGGCCTTGTTTCTCTGAGTTCAGTGGAAGGCGCTGCTGAGGCGAGCTCGCGTACATTTGAAGGCCCTTCCAACTTCATGACACAAGACTTTCGTGCAGAGAAACCCTCCACACAACGTGTTCCTCACCGTAGTGTACCGCGCTTTCCGTCTCTTTCCTTTTACACTACGTTGTAAAAAGGTGCTTCCATCCGTAGGGAAAGAGCTGGTCGTCGAAGGACGGCAAACCTCTAGATTTGTTCTTAGAGTTAACCATGGGTAGGCAATCCTCCTTATGCTTCCTCACATAATACATATCCATACTCATCCTTCCTCATGGAACGGCCGCACTTCCACAGCGGTGTTTTGTAGAAATAAGTGTATAGCACTTTCCTTACGCTTCCTCCGATTTACAGACACACACCTCTATAGGGGACAACTTGTGACTTGGTGGTAACATTCGACCCACATTTTTCTTCACAATTCAGCCTATGGCATTTTCCTTGCACTTTCACGCGAAGAACTGAAAACACTTCTAGCTTCCTGAAACAAGATCTGAGGAGGGAGAAACTTTCGACACAACTTCTTTCTCAAGCAGTGGTACATGACACAGTATTTGTGCCTTCACTGCGAACGTTGGAAATTGCTTCCATCTTCGTCCCTGTAGGTGGTAGTGGAAAGACTATTTCCCTGCAGCTTTGTTTCTTGAGAGGTGAGTATAAGAACCTTCCCTTAGAGAGCAGCACATATATCTCCAAGGGCTTCTATCTTCAAGAACCAAGATGTTCGCACGAAAACCTGTTTGACGAGGCCTTCTTTCTCAGAGTTCAGTGTAAGGCTACTAGGCCTGAAGGGAGCCCACGTCCATTTGAAGACCCATCCACCTGCATGACACAGGACTTAAAGGAGAGAAACCCTCTGCACAACGTGTTCCCCGCTGTACAGGAAGGCACGTTCCACCTCTTTCCTTGCACACAATGTTTAACAAGCTGCTTCCAACCTTACGAAAAGAGATGGTAGTCGAAGGACGGCAACACTCTAGATTTGTTCTTAGAGTTAAAGAAACGAGTGCCATCTTCCTTAGGCTTGCTCACATCATCCATTTCCATACATCGTTCTTCATGTCACGACTGTAGGCACATTCGCCACGGAGAGTTAAGTCTAGACCATGTCCCTTACGCGTTCACACCCGCTAGGGAAAACACTTTCATCGCACTGAAACCATAGGACAGCTGAGGGAAGCCTACTTCAGAAGAGGTTTCTCCAGCACCGTCACAGGGCCCATTCAAGATGCCTTCACCGTTTCATGCTAAAGTGCTTCTCATCCTTACGTGTATGGCTTTCCTGATGGATTTCCTTCTCACAATGAAAACCTTGACACGTTCCATCTGTTCTCTCTCCTACTCTTGAAAACACTTCCCACGGAACAAGATTCGAATGGGGACAGACATTCTACACTAAGTATGTCTGTGGGACAGGCACGGGGCACATTCCTTGCGATTTCACACTTTACATTGGAAAAGTCTACCATGTTCAGGGTGAGATGTTAGTAGAAACACGGTTTCTCTGCAGTGGTGTTTCTTCAGACTGATTAGTACTCCCTTGGTTTAGGATTCAACACATACGTTCTGTGAGTATGAATTCCTCGCGAACCCAGGTGGGAGCTCGAAGTCGCGTTTGAGATAGACTTGGTTCTCACAGATTTGTGTATGCCTTTCCTCTGCCTAACTCGCATACTTTGGAAGACGCTTCTATCTTCGTGACCCATGCATGGTGTTCGTTGAGAAAAGCCCTCCGTAAGAAGTTGTTCCGCGAGTAAGGTCGATCACGCTTCCCCTCTGCTTTCTTTCACACTTTGCCTCAAGCCGCTTCGTTTCTTAGCAGAGGAGGTGGCAGTCGAAAGACCGCACCTCCACAGCGCTGTTTTGTAGACCCAAGTGTATAGCACATTCCTTACGCTTCCTCTCATTTCCAGACATACACCTCTCTAGGAGACAACGAGTGTTTTGCTTATGCTTCTCTCTACCGAAACAAGATCTGAGTTGGGAGAAGCTTTCGACACGACTTCTTTCTCAAGCAGCGCTATATGGCCCAGTACCTGTGCCTTCGCTGTGACCGTTGGAACGTTCTTCCATCTTCTTCCCAGTAGATGGCAGTAGAAGGACTATCTCCCTCTACCGTGTTGTTCCTTGAGAGGTGAGTGTAAGGCACTGACACATATAGCTCAGAAGGCTTCATTCTTCCCGAACCAAGATGTGAGCTCGAAATCAGTTTTCACATGCCGTTGTTTCTCTGAGTTCAGCGTAAGGCTCTGCTGAGGCTAGCTCGCCTACATTTGAAGGCCTTCCAACTTCATGACAGAAGCCTTCACACTTGGTGTAAAGCCGCTTCGATCCTTAGGAAAGCAGAAGGGAGTCGAAGGACCGCTCCTCCACAGCATTGTTCTTGAAGAATTAATTGCAGAGCTCGTTGCTTATGCTTCCTCCGATTTCCATACACACACCTCTATAGGGGACAACTTGTGAGTTGGTGGTAACATTCGACCCACATTTTTCTTTACAATTCAGCCTATGGCATTTTCCTTACGCTTTCACGCAAAGAACTGAAAATGTTTCTAGCTTCCTGAAACAAGATCTGAGTAGGGAGAAACTTTCGACACAACTTCTTTCTCAAGCAGTGGTACCTGACACAGATTTGTGCCTTCACTGCGAACGTTGGAAATTGCTTCCATCTTCATCCCTGTAGGTGGTAGTGGAAAGACTATTTCCCTGCAGCTTTGTTTCTTGAGAGGTGAGTATAAGAACCTTCCCTTAGAGAGCAACACATATATCTCCAAGGGCTTCTATCTTCAAGAACCAAGATGTTCGCACGAAAACCTGTTTGACGAGGCCTTCTTTCTCAGAGTTCAGTGTAAGGCTACTAGGCCTGAAGGGAGCCCACGTCCATTTGAAGCCCCATCCACCTGCATGACACAGGACTTAAAGGAGAGAAGCTCTCTGCACAACGTGTTTCCCGATGTACAGGAATGCGCGTTCCACCTCTTTCCTTGCACACAAGGTTTAACAAGCTGCTTCCTTCCTTACTAAAAGAGATGGTAGTCGAAGGACGGCAACAAAATAGATTTGTTCTTAGAGTTAAACAAACGTATGCCATCTTCCTTAGGCTTGCTCACATCATCCATTTCCATACATTGTTCTTCATGTCATGACTGTAGGCACATTCGACACGGAGAGTTAAGTCTAGCCCATGTCCCTTGCGCCTTCACCCCCACTACGGAAAACATTTTCATCTCACTGAAACCATAGGACACCTGAGGGAAGCCTACTTCAGAAGAGGTTTCTCCAGCACCGTCACAGGGCCCTTTCAAGATGCCTTCTCCGTTTCATGCTAAAGTTCTTCTCATTCTTACGTGTATGGCTTTCCTAATGGATTTCTTTCTCACAGTGAAAACCTTGACACGTTCCATCTGCTCTCTCTCCTACTCTTGAAAACACTTCTCACAGAACAAGGTTCGAATGGGGACAGACATTCTACAGTAAGTATGTCTGTGGGACAGGCACGGGGCACATTCCTTGCGATTTCACACTTACATGGGTAACGTCTACCATGTTCAGGGAAGATGTTAGTAGAAACACGGTTTCTCTGCAGTGGTGTTTCTTCAGACTGCATAGTACTCCCTTTGTTTAGGATTCAACCCATACGTTTTGTGACTATGAATTCCTCGCGAACCCAGATGGGAGCTCGAAGTCGCGTTTGAGATGGACTTGCTTCGCAGAGATTCATGTATGCCTTTCCTTTGGCGAAGTCACATACATTTGAAAACCCTTCCCTCTTCGTGACCCATGGTGTTCGTTGAGAAAAGCCCTCCATAAGAAGTTGTTCGGCGACTAAGGTATGTCTCTCTTCCTTCCCCTCCGTACTCTTTCACACTTTGCTTCAAGCCGCTTCGTTCCTTAGCAAAGCAGATGGCAGTCGAAGGACCGCACCGCCACAGCGTTGTTTCTTCGACTTAAGTGTATCACACGTCCCTTATGCTTCCTCCTATTTCCAGACACACACCTCTCTAGGGGACTACTAGTGGGTTGGTTGTCACATTCGACCCACATTTTTCTTCACAATTCAGCGTGTGGCGTTTTCCTGGTGTTTTCAAACAAAGTACTGACAAGGCTTCTATCTTCCCGAAACAAGATCTGAGTTGGGAGAGGCTTTCGATACAAGTTCGTTCTCAAGCAGTGGTATATGGCACAGTATTTGTGCCTTCGCTTTTAACGTCGGGACTTTCCTCCATTTTCTTCCCTGTAGATGGTAGTGGAAAGGCGATTTCTCTACCGTTTTGTTCCTTGAGAGCTGAGTGTTAGACACTTACACCTATATCTCCAAAGGCTTCACGCTTCCCGAACCAAGAGGTTAGCAGGAAATCCTGTTGGACGTGGCCTTGTTTCTCTGAGTTCAGTGGAAGGCGCTGCTGAGGCGAGCTCGCGTACATTTGAAGGCCCTTCCAACTTCATGACACAAGACTTTCGTGCAGAGAAACCCTCCACACAACGTGTTCCTCACCGTAGTGTACCGCGCTTTCCGTCTCTTTCCTTTTACACTACGTTGTAAAAAGGTGCTTCCATCCGTAGGGAAAGAGCTGGTCGTCGAAGGACGGCAAACCTCTAGATTTGTTCTTAGAGTTAACCATGGGTAGGCAATCCTCCTTATGCTTCCTCACATAATACATATCCATACTCATCCTTCCTCATGGAACGGCCGCACTTCCACAGCGGTGTTTTGTAGAAATAAGTGTATAGCACTTTCCTTACGCTTCCTCCGATTTACAGACACACACCTCTATAGGGGACAACTTGTGACTTGGTGGTAACATTCGACCCACATTTTTCTTCACAATTCAGCCTATGGCATTTTCCTTGCGCTTTCACGCGAAGAACTGAAAACACTTCTAGCTTCCTGAAACAAGATCTGAGGAGGGAGAAACTTTCGACACAACTTCTTTCTCAAGCAGTGGTACATGACACAGTATTTGTGCCTTCACTGCGAACGTTGGAAATTGCTTCCATCTTCGTCCCTGTAGGTGGTAGTGGAAAGACTATTTCCCTGCAGCTTTGTTTCTTGAGAGGTGAGTATAAGAACCTTCCCTTAGAGAGCAGCACATATATCTCCAAGGGCTTCTATCTTCAAGAACCAAGATGTTCGCACGAAAACCTGTTTGACGAGGCCTTCTTTCTCAGAGTTCAGTGTAAGGCTACTAGGCCTGAAGGGAGCCCACGTCCATTTGAAGACCCATCCACCTGCATGACACAGGACTTAAAGGAGAGAAACCCTCTGCACAACGTGTTCCCCGCTGTACAGGAAGGCACGTTCCACCTCTTTCCTTGCACACAATGTTTAACAAGCTGCTTCCAACCTTACGAAAAGAGATGGTAGTCGAAGGACGGCAACACTCTAGATTTGTTCTTAGAGTTAAAGAAACGAGTGCCATCTTCCTTAGGCTTGCTCACATCATCCATTTCCATACATCGTTCTTCATGTCACGACTGTAGGCACATTCGCCACGGAGAGTTAAGTCTAGACCATGTCCCTTACGCGTTCACACCCGCTAGGGAAAACACTTTCATCGCACTGAAACCATAGGACAGCTGAGGGAAGCCTACTTCAGAAGAGGTTTCTCCAGCACCGTCACAGGGCCCATTCAAGATGCCTTCACCGTTTCATGCTAAAGTGCTTCTCATCCTTACGTGTATGGCTTTCCTGATGGATTTCCTTCTCACAATGAAAACCTTGACACGTTCCATCTGTTCTCTCTCCTACTCTTGAAAACACTTCCCACGGAACAAGATTCGAATGGGGACAGACATTCTACACTAAGTATGTCTGTGGGACAGGCACGGGGCACATTCCTTGCGATTTCACACTTTACATTGGAAAAGTCTACCATGTTCAGGGTGAGATGTTAGTAGAAACACGGTTTCTCTGCAGTGGTGTTTCTTCAGACTGATTAGTACTCCCTTGGTTTAGGATTCAACACATACGTTCTGTGAGTATGAATTCCTCGCGAACCCAGGTGGGAGCTCGAAGTCGCGTTTGAGATAGACTTGGTTCTCACAGATTTGTGTATGCCTTTCCTCTGCCTAACTCGCATACTTTGGAAGACGCTTCTATCTTCGTGACCCATGCATGGTGTTCGTTGAGAAAAGCCCTCCGTAAGAAGTTGTTCCGCGAGTAAGGTCGATCACGCTTCCCCTCTGCTTTCTTTCACACTTTGCCTCAAGCCGCTTCGTTTCTTAGCAGAGGAGGTGGCAGTCGAAAGACCGCACCTCCACAGCGCTGTTTTGTAGACCCAAGTGTATAGCACATTCCTTACGCTTCCTCTCATTTCCAGACATACACCTCTCTAGGAGACAACGAGTGTTTTGCTTATGCTTCTCTCTACCGAAACAAGATCTGAGTTGGGAGAAGCTTTCGACACGACTTCTTTCTCAAGCAGCGCTATATGGCCCAGTACCTGTGCCTTCGCTGTGACCGTTGGAACGTTCTTCCATCTTCTTCCCAGTAGATGGCAGTAGAAGGACTATCTCCCTCTACCGTGTTGTTCCTTGAGAGGTGAGTGTAAGGCACTGACACATATAGCTCAGAAGGCTTCATTCTTCCCGAACCAAGATGTGAGCTCGAAATCAGTTTTCACATGCCGTTGTTTCTCTGAGTTCAGCGTAAGGCTCTGCTGAGGCTAGCTCGCCTACATTTGAAGGCCTTCCAACTTCATGACAGAAGCCTTCACACTTGGTGTAAAGCCGCTTCGATCCTTAGGAAAGCAGAAGGGAGTCGAAGGACCGCTCCTCCACAGCATTGTTCTTGAAGAATTAATTGCAGAGCTCGTTGCTTATGCTTCCTCCGATTTCCATACACACACCTCTATAGGGGACAACTTGTGAGTTGGTGGTAACATTCGACCCACATTTTTCTTTACAATTCAGCCTATGGCATTTTCCTTACGCTTTCACGCAAAGAACTGAAAATGTTTCTAGCTTCCTGAAACAAGATCTGAGTAGGGAGAAACTTTCGACACAACTTCTTTCTCAAGCAGTGGTACCTGACACAGATTTGTGCCTTCACTGCGAACGTTGGAAATTGCTTCCATCTTCATCCCTGTAGGTGGTAGTGGAAAGACTATTTCCCTGCAGCTTTGTTTCTTGAGAGGTGAGTATAAGAACCTTCCCTTAGAGAGCAACACATATATCTCCAAGGGCTTCTATCTTCAAGAACCAAGATGTTCGCACGAAAACCTGTTTGACGAGGCCTTCTTTCTCAGAGTTCAGTGTAAGGCTACTAGGCCTGAAGGGAGCCCACGTCCATTTGAAGCCCCATCCACCTGCATGACACAGGACTTAAAGGAGAGAAGCTCTCTGCACAACGTGTTTCCCGATGTACAGGAATGCGCGTTCCACCTCTTTCCTTGCACACAAGGTTTAACAAGCTGCTTCCTTCCTTACTAAAAGAGATGGTAGTCGAAGGACGGCAACAAAATAGATTTGTTCTTAGAGTTAAACAAACGTATGCCATCTTCCTTAGGCTTGCTCACATCATCCATTTCCATACATTGTTCTTCATGTCATGACTGTAGGCACATTCGACACGGAGAGTTAAGTCCAGCCCATGTCCCTTGCGCCTTCACCCCCACTACGGAAAACATTTTCATCTCACTGAAACCATAGGACACCTGAGGGAAGCCTACTTCAGAAGAGGTTTCTCCAGCACCGTCACATGGCCCTTTCAAGATGCCTTCTCCGTTTCATGCTAAAGTTCTTCTCATTCTTACGTGTATGGCTTTCCTAATGGATTTCTTTCTCACAATGAAAACCTTGACACGTTCCATCTGCTCTCTCTCCTACTCTTGAAAACACTTCTCACAGAACAAGGTTCGAATGGGGACAGACATTCTACAGTAAGTATGTCTGTGGGACAGGCACGGGGCACATTCCTTGCGATTTCACACTTACATGGGTAACGTCTACCATGTTCAGGGAAGATGTTAGTAGAAACACGGTTTCTCTGCAGTGGTGTTTCTTCAGACTGCATAGTACTCCCTTTGTTTAGGATTCAACCCATACGTTTTGTGACTGTGAATTCCTCGCGAACCCAGATGGGAGCTCGAAGTCGCGTTTGAGATGGACTTGCTTCGCAGAGATTCATGTATGCCTTTCCTTTGGCGAAGTCACATACATTTGAAAACCCTTCCCTCTTCGTGACCCATGGTGTTCGTTGAGAAAAGCCCTCCATAAGAAGTTGTTCGGCGACTAAGGTATGTCTCTCTTCCTTCCCCTCCGTACTCTTTCACACTTTGCTTCAAGCCGCTTCGTTCCTTAGCAAAGCAGATGGCAGTCGAAGGACCGCACCGCCACAGCGTTGTTTCTTCGACTTAAGTGTATCACACGTCCCTTATGCTTCCTCCTATTTCCAGACACACACCTCTCTAGGACTACTAGTGGGTTGGTTGTCACATTCGACCCACATTTTTCTTCACAATTCAGCGTGTGGCGTTTTCCTGGTGTTTTCAAACAAAGTACTGACAAGGCTTCTATCTTCCCGAAACAAGATCTGAGTTGGGAGAGGCTTTCGATACAAGTTCGTTCTCAAGCAGTGGTATATGGCACAGTATTTGTGCCTTCGCTTTTAACGTCGGGACTTTCCTCCATTTTCTTCCCTGTAGATGGTAGTGGAAAGGCGATTTCTCTACCGTTTTGTTCCTTGAGAGCTGAGTGTTAGACACTTACACCTATATCTCCAAAGGCTTCACGCTTCCCGAACCAAGAGGTTAGCAGGAAATCCTGTTGGACGTGGCCTTGTTTCTCTGAGTTCAGTGGAAGGCGCTGCTGAGGCGAGCTCGCGTACATTTGAAGGCCCTTCCAACTTCATGACACAAGACTTTCGTGCAGAGAAACCCTCCACACAACGTGTTCCTCACCGTAGTGTACCGCGCTTTCCGTCTCGTTCCTTTTACACTACGTTGTAAAAAGGTGCTTCCATCCGTAGGGAAAGAGCTGGTCGTCGAAGGACGGCAAACCTCTAGATTTGTTCTTAGAGTTAACCATGGGTAGGCAATCCTCCTTATGCTTCCTCACATAATACATATCCATACTGATCCTTCCTCATGGAACGGCCGCAATTTCACAGCGTTGTTTTGTAGAAATAAGTGTATAGCACTTTCCTTACGCTTCCTCGAATTTACAGACACACACCTCTATAGGGGACAACTTGTGACTTGGTGGTAACATTCGACCGACATTTTTCTTCACAATTCAGCCTATGGCATTATCCTTGCCCTTTCACGCGAAGAACTGAAAACACTTCTAGCTTCCTGAAACAAGATCTGAGTAGGGAGAAACTTTCGACACAACTTCTTTCTCAAGCAGGGGTACATGACACAGTATTTGTGCCTTCACTGCGAACGTTGGAAATTGCTTCCATCTTCGTCCCTGTAGGTGGTAGTGGAAAGATCATTTCCCTGCAGCTTTGTTTCTTGAGAGGTGAGTATAAGAACCCTCCCTTAGAGAGCAGCACATATATCTCCAAGGGCTTCTATCTTCAAGAACCAAGATGTTCGCACGAAAACCTGTTTGACGAGGCCTTCTTTCTCAGAGTTCAGTGTAAGGCTACTAGGCCTGAAGGGAGCCCACGTCCATTTGAAGACCCATCCACCTGCATGACACAGGACTTAAAGGAGAGAAACCCTCTGCACAACGTGTTCCCCGCTGTACAGGAAGGCACGTTCCACCTCTTTCCTTGCACACAAGGTTTAACAAGCTGCTTCCTACCTTACGAAAAGAGATGGTAGTCGAAGGACGGCAACAATATAGATTTGTTCTTAGAGTTAAACAAACGAATGCCATCTTCCTTAGGCTTGCTCACATCCTCCATTTCCATACATCGTTCTTCATGTCACGACTGTAGGCACATTCGACACGGAGAGTTAAGTCTACTCCATGTCCCTTACGCCTTCACACCCACTAGGGAAAACACTTTCATCTCACTGAAACCGTTGCACAGCTGAGGGAAGCCTACCTCAGAAGAGGTTTCTCCAGCACCGTCACAGGGCCCATTCAAGATGCCTTCACCGTTTCATGCTAAAGTGCTTCTCATCCTTACGTGTGTGGCTTTCCTGATGGATTTCCTTCTCACAATGAAAACCTTGACACGTTCCATCTGCTCTCTCTCCTACTCTTGAAAACACTTCCCACAGAACAAGATTCGAATGGGGACAGAGATTCTACAGTAAGTATGTCTGTGGGACAGGCACGGGGCACATTCCTTGCGATTTCACACTTTGCATTGGAAAAGTCCACCATGTCCAGGGTGAGATGCTAGTAGAAACCCGGTGTCTCTGCAGTGGTGTTTCTTCCGACTGAATAGTACTCCCTTTGTTTAGGATTCAACACATACGTTTTGTGACTGTGAATTCCTCGCGAACCCAGATGGGAGCTCGAAGTCGCGTTTGAGATAGACTTGGTTCGCAGAGATTCGTGTATGCCTTTCCTCTGCCTAACTCGCATACTTTGGAAGACGCTTCTATCTTCGTGACCCATGCATGGTGTTCTTTGAGAGAAGCCCTCCATAAGATGTTGTTCCGCGAGTAAGGTAGATCACGCTTCCCCTCTGCTTTCTTTCACACTTTGCATCAAGCCGCTTCGTTTCTTAGCAGAGGAGGTGGCAGTCGAAGGACCGCACCTCCACAGCGTTGATTTGTAGAACTAAGTGTATAGCACGTTCCTTACGCTTCCTCCCATTTCCAGACACACACCTCTATAGGGGACAACTTGTGACTTGGTGGTAACATTCGACCCACATTTTTCTTCACTCTTCAGCCTATGGCATTTTCCTTACGCTTTCAGGCGAAAAACTGAAAATGCTTCTAGCTTCCTGAAACAAGATCTGAGTAGGGAGAAACGTTCGACACAACTTCTTTCTCAAGCTGTGGTACATGACACAGTATTTGTGCCTTCACTGCGAACGTTGGAAATTGCTTCCATATTCTTCCCTGTAGGCGGTAGTGGAAAGACTATTTCCCTGCAGTTTTGTTTCTTGAGAGGTGAGTATAAGAACCTTCCCTTAGAGAGCAACACATATATCTCCAAGGGCTTCTATCTTCAAGATCCAAGATGTTCGCACGACAGCCTGTTTGACGTGGCCTTGTTTCTCAGAGTTCAGTGTAAGGCTACTAGGCCTGAGGCGAGCCCACGTCCATTTGAAGACCCATCCACCCGCATGACACAGGACTTAAAGGAGAGAAACCCTCCGCACACCGTGTTACCCGCTGTACAGGATCGCGGGTTCCAACTATTTTCTTGCACACAAGGTTTAACAAGCTGCTTCCAAACTTACGAAAAGAGATGGTAGTCGAAGGACGGCAACAAAATAGATTTGTTCTTAGAGTTAAACAAACGTATGCCATCTTCCTTAGGCTTGCTCACATCCTCCATTTCCATACATCGTTCTTCATGTCATGACTGTAGGCACATTCGACACGGAGAGTTAAGTCTAGCCCATGTCCGTTACGCCTTCACACCCACTACGGAAAACATTTTCATCTCACTGAAACCATAGGACACCTGAGGGAAGCCTACTTCAGAAGAGGTTTCTCCAGCACCGTCACAGGGCCCATTCAAGATGCCTTCACCGTTTCATGCTAAAGTGCTTCTCATCCTTACGTGTGTGGCTTTCCTGATGGATTTCCTTCTCACAATGAAAACCTTGACACGTTCCATCTGCTCTCTCTCCTACTCTTGAAAACACTTCCCACAGAACAAGATTCGAATGGGGACAGAGATTCTACAGTAAGTATGTCTGTGGGACAGGCACGGGGCACATTCCTTGCGATTTCACACTTTGCATTGGAAAAGTCCACCATGTCCAGGGTGAGATGCTAGTAGAAACCCGGTGTCTCTGCAGTGGTGTTTCTTCCGACTGAATAGTACTCCCTTTGTTTAGGATTCAACACATACGTTTTGTGACTGTGAATTCCTCGCGAACCCAGATGGGAGCTCGAAGTCGCGTTTGAGATAGACTTGGTTCGCAGAGATTCGTGTATGCCTTTCCTCTGCCTAACTCGCATACTTTGGAAGACGCTTCTATCTTCGTGACCCATGCATGGTGTTCTTTGAGAGAAGCCCTCCATAAGATGTTGTTCCGCGAGTAAGGTAGATCACGCTTCCCCTCTGCTTTCTTTCACACTTTGCATCAAGCCGCTTCGTTTCTTAGCAGAGGAGGTGGCAGTCGAAGGACCGCACCTCCACAGCGTTGATTTGTAGAACTAAGTGTATAGCACGTTCCTTACGCTTCCTCCCATTTCCAGACACACACCTCTATAGGGGACAACTTGTGACTTGGTGGTAACATTCGACCCACATTTTTCTTCACTCTTCAGCCTATGGCATTTTCCTTACGCTTTCAGGCGAAAAACTGAAAATGCTTCTAGCTTCCTGAAACAAGATCTGAGTAGGGAGAAACGTTCGACACAACTTCTTTCTCAAGCTGTGGTACATGACACAGTATTTGTGCCTTCACTGCGAACGTTGGAAATTGCTTCCATATTCTTCCCTGTAGGCGGTAGTGGAAAGACTATTTCCCTGCAGTTTTGTTTCTTGAGAGGTGAGTATAAGAACCTTCCCTTAGAGAGCAACACATATATCTCCAAGGGCTTCTATCTTCAAGATCCAAGATGTTCGCACGACAGCCTGTTTGACGTGGCCTTGTTTCTCAGAGTTCAGTGTAAGGCTACTAGGCCTGAGGCGAGCCCACGTCCATTTGAAGACCCATCCACCCGCATGACACAGGACTTAAAGGAGAAAACCCTCCGCACACCGTGTTACCCGCTGTACAGGATCGCGGGTTCCAACTATTTTCTTGCACACAAGGTTTAACAAGCTGCTTCCAAACTTACGAAAAGAGATGGTAGTCGAAGGACGGCAACAAAATAGATTTGTTCTTAGATTTAAACAAACGTATGCCATCTTCCTTAGGCTTGCTCACATCATCCATTTCCATACATCGTTCTTCATGTCATGACTGTAGGCACATTCGACACGGAGAGTTAAGTCTAGCCCATGTCCGTTACGCCTTCACACCCACTACGGAAAACATTTTCATCTCACTGAAACCATAGGACACCTGAGGGAAGCCTACTTCAGAAGAGGTTTCTCCAGCACCGTCACAGGGCCCTTTCAAGATGCCTTCTCCGTTTCATGCTAAAGTTCTTCTCATTCTTAACGTGTATGGCTTTCCTAATGGATTTCTTTCTCACAATGAAAACCTTGACACGTTCCATCTGCTCTCTCTCCTACTCTTGAAAACACTTCTCACAGAACAAGGTTCGAATGGGGACAGACATTCTACAGTAAGTATGTCTGTGGGACAGGCACGGGGCACATTCCTTGCGATTTCACACTTACATGGGTAACGTCTACCATGTTCAGGGAAGATGTTAGTAGAAACACGGTTTCTCTGCAGTGGTGTTTCTTCAGACTGCATAGTACTCCCTTTGCTTAGGATTCAACCCATACGTTTTGTGACTATGAATTCCTCGCGAACCCAGATGGGAGCTCGAAGTCGCGTTTGAGATGGACTTGCTTCGCAGAGATTCATGTATGCCTTTCCTTTGGCGAAGTCACATACATTTGAAAACCCTTCCCTCTTCGTGACCCATGGTGTTCGTTGAGAAAAGCCCTCCATAAGAAGTTGTTCGGCGACTAAGGTATGTCTCTCTTCCTTCCCCTCCGTACTCTTTCACACTTTGCTTCAAGCCGCTTCGTTCCTTAGCAAAGCAGATGGCAGTCGAAGGACCGCACCGCCACAGCGTTGTTTCTTCGACTTAAGTGTATCACACGTCCCTTATGCTTCCTCCTATTTCCAGACACACACCTCTCTAGGGGACTACTAGTGGGTTGGTTGTCACATTCGACCCACATTTTTCTTCACAATTCAGCGTGTGGCGTTTTCCTGGTGTTTTCAAACAAAGTACTGACAAGGCTTCTATCTTCCCGAAACAAGATCTGAGTTGGGAGAGGCTTTCGATACAAGTTCGTTCTCAAGCAGTGGTATATGGCACAGTATTTGTGCCTTCGCTTTTAACGTCGGGACTTTCCTCCATTTTCTTCCCTGTAGATGGTAGTGGAAAAGCGATTTCTCTACCGTTTTGTTCCTTGAGAGCTGAGTGTTAGACACTTACACCTATATCTCCAAAGGCTTCACGCTTCCCGAACCAAGAGGTTAGCAGGAAATCCTGTTGGACGTGGCCTTGTTTCTCTGAGTTCAGTGGAAGGCGCTGCTGAGGCGAGCTCGCGTACATTTGAAGGCCCTTCCAACTTCATGACACAAGACTTTCGTGCAGAGAAACCCTCCACACAACGTGTTCCTCACCGTAGTGTACCGCGCTTTCCGTCTCTTTCCTTTTGCACTACGTTGTAAAAAGGTGCTTCCATGTGTAGGGAAAGAGCTGGTCATCGACGGACGGCAAACCTCTAGATTTGTTCTTAGAGTTAACCATGGGAAGGCAATCCTCCTTATGCTTCCTCACATAATACATATCCATACTCATCCTTTTTCATGGAACGACCGCACTTCCACAGCAGTGTTTTGTAGAAATAAGTGTATAGCACTTTCCTTACGCTTCCTCCGATTTACAGACACACACCTCTCTAGGGGACAACTTGTGACTTGGTGGTAACATTCGACCCATATTTTTCTTCACAATTCAGCCTATGGCATTTTCCTTGCGCTTTCACGCCAAGAACTGAAAACACTTCTAGCTTCCTGAAACAAGATCTGAGTAGGGAGAAACTTTCGACACAACTTCTTTCTCAAGCAGTGGTACATGACACAGTATTTGTGCCTTCACTGCGAACGTTGGAAATTGCTTCCATCTTCGTCCCTGTAGGTGGTAGTGGAAAGACTATTTCCCTGCAGCTTTGTTTCTTGAGAGGTGAGTATAAGAACCTTCCCTTAGAGAGCAGCACATATATCTCCAAGGGCTTCTATCTTCAAGAACCAAGATGTTCGCACGAAAACCTGTTTGACGAGGCCTTCTTTCTCAGAGTTCAGTGTAAGGCTACTAGGCCTGAAGGGAGCCCACGTCCATTTGAAGACCCATCCACCTGCATGACACAGGACTTAAAGGAGAGAAACCCTCTGCACAACGTGTTCCCCGCTGTACAGGAAGGCACGTTCCACCT
The DNA here is from genome assembly GCF_037043125.1 of Eumetopias jubatus. Lineage (NCBI taxonomy): Eukaryota > Metazoa > Chordata > Mammalia > Carnivora > Otariidae > Eumetopias > Eumetopias jubatus. The sequence goes on from NW_028274995.1 coordinate 119,221, forward strand.
CTTTCCTTGCACACAATGTTTAACAAGCTGCTTCCAACCTTACGAAAAGAGATGGTAGTCGAAGGACGGCAACACTCTAGATTTGTTCTTAGAGTTAAAGAAACGAGTGTCATCTTCCTTAGGCTTGCTCACATCATCCATTTCCATACATCGTTCTTCATGTCACGACTGTAGGCACATTCGCCACGGAGAGTTAAGTCTAGACCATGTCCCTTACGCGTTCACACCCACTAGGGAAAACACTTTCATCGCACTGAAACCATAGGACAGCTGAGGGAAGCCTACTTCAGAAGAGGTTTCTCCAGCACCGTCACAGGGCCCATTCAAGATGCCTTCACCGTTTCATGCTAAAGTGCTTCTCATCCTTACGTGTATGGCTTTCCTGATGGATTTCCTTCTCACAATGAAAACCTTGACACGTTCCATCTGTTCTCTCTCCTACTCTTGAAAACACTTCCCACGGAACAAGATTCGAATGGGGACAGACATTCTACACTAAGTATGTCTGTGGGACAGGCACGGGGCACATTCCTTGCGATTTCACACTTTACATTGGAAAAGTCTACCATGTTCAGGGTGAGATGTTAGTAGAAACACGGTTTCTCTGCAGTGGTGTTTCTTCAGACTGATTAGTACTCCCTTGGTTTAGGATTCAACACATACGTTCTGTGAGTATGAATTCCTCGCGAACCCAGGTGGGAGCTCGAAGTCGCGTTTGAGATAGACTTGGTTCTCACAGATTTGTGTATGCCTTTCCTCTGCCTAACTCGCATACTTTGGAAGACGCTTCTATCTTCGTGACCCATGCATGGTGTTCGTTGAGAAAAGCCCTCCGTAAGAAGTTGTTCCGCGAGTAAGGTCGATCACGCTTCCCCTCTGCTTTCTTTCACACTTTGCCTCAAGCCGCTTCGTTTCTTAGCAGAGGAGGTGGCAGTCGAAAGACCGCACCTCCACAGCGCTGTTTTGTAGACCCAAGTGTATAGCACATTCCTTACGCTTCCTCTCATTTCCAGACATACACCTCTCTAGGAGACAACGAGTGTTTTGCTTATGCTTCTCTCTACCGAAACAAGATCTGAGTTGGGAGAAGCTTTCGACACCACTTCTTTCTCAAGCAGCGCTATATGGCCCAGTACCTGTGCCTTCGCTGTGACCGTTGGAACGTTCTTCCATCTTCTTCCCAGTAGATGGCAGTAGAAGGACTATCTCCCTCTACCGTGTTGTTCCTTGAGAGGTGAGTGTAAGGCACTGACACATATAGCTCAGAAGGCTTCATTCTTCCCGAACCAAGATGTGAGCTCGAAATCAGTTTTCACATGCCGTTGTTTCTCTGAGTTCAGCGTAAGGCTCTGCTGAGGCTAGCTCGCCTACATTTGAAGGCCTTCCAACTTCATGACAGAAGCCTTCACACTTGGTGTAAAGCCGCTTCGATCCTTAGGAAAGCAGAAGGGAGTCGAAGGACCGCTCCTCCACAGCATTGTTCTTGAAGAATTAATTGCAGAGCTCGTTGCTTATGCTTCCTCCGATTTCCATACACACACCTCTATAGGGGACAACTTGTGAGTTGGTGGTAACATTCGACCCACATTTTTCTTCACAATTCAGCCTATGGCATTTTCCTTACGCTTTCACGCAAAGAACTGAAAATGTTTCTAGCTTCCTGAAACAAGATCTGAGTAGGGAGAAACTTTCGACACAACTTCTTTCTCAAGCAGTGGTACCTGACACAGATATGTGCTTTCACTGCGAACGTTGGAAATTGCTTCCATCTTCATCCCTGTAGGTGGTAGTGGAAAGACTATTTCCCTGCAGCTTTGTTTCTTGAGAGGTGAGTATAAGAACCTTCCCTTAGAGAGCAACACATATATCTCCAAGGGCTTCTATCTTCAAGAACCAAGATGTTCGCACGAAAACCTGTTTGACGAGGCCTTCTTTCTCAGAGTTCAGTGTAAGGCTACTAGGCCTGAAGGGAGCCCACGTCCATTTGAAGCCCCATCCACCTGCATGACACAGGACTTAAAGGAGAGAAGCTCTCTGCACAACGTGTTTCCCGATGTACAGGAATGCGCGTTCCACCTCTTTCCTTGCACACAAGGTTTAACAAGCTGCTTCCTTCCTTACTAAAAGAGATGGTAGTCGAAGGACGGCAACAAAATAGATTTGTTCTTAGAGTTAAACAAACGTATGCCATCTTCCTTAGGCTTGCTCACATCATCCATTTCCATACATTGTTCTTCATGTCATGACTGTAGGCACATTCGACACGGAGAGTTAAGTCCAGCCCATGTCCCTTGCGCCTTCACCCCCACTACGGAAAACATTTTCATCTCACTGAAACCATAGGACACCTGAGGGAAGCCTACTTCAGAAGAGGTTTCTCCAGCACCGTCACAGGGCCCTTTCAAGATGCCTTCTCCGTTTCATGCTAAAGTTCTTCTCATTCTTAACGTGTATGGCTTTCCTAATGGATTTCTTTCTCACAATGAAAACCTTGACACGTTCCATCTGCTCTCTCTCCTACTCTTGAAAACACTTCTCACAGAACAAGGTTCGAATGGGGACAGACATTCTACAGTAAGTATGTCTGTGGGACAGGCACGGGGCACATTCCTTGCGATTTCACACTTACATGGGTAACGTCTACCATGTTCAGGGAAGATGTTAGTAGAAACACGGTTTCTCTGCAGTGGTGTTTCTTCAGACTGCATAGTACTCCCTTTGTTTAGGATTCAACCCATACGTTTTGTGACTATGAATTCCTCGCGAACCCAGATGGGAGCTCGAAGTCGCGTTTGAGATGGACTTGCTTCGCAGAGATTCATGTATGCCTTTCCTTTGGCGAAGTCACATACATTTGAAAACACTTCCCTCTTCGTGACCCATGGTGTTCGTTGAGAAAAGCCCTCCATAAGAAGTTGTTCGACGACTAAGGTATGTCTCTCTTCCTTCCCCTCCGTACTCTTTCACACTTTGCTTCAAGCCGCTTCGTTCCTTAGCAAAGCAGATGGCAGTCGAAGGACCGCACCGCCACAGCGTTGTTTCTTCGACTTAAGTGTATCACACGTCCCTTATGCTTCCTCCTATTTCCAGACACACACCTCTCTAGGGGACTACTAGTGGGTTGGTTGTCACATTCGACCCACATTTTTCTTCACAATTCAGCGTGTGGCGTTTTCCTGGTGTTTTCAAACAAAGTACTGACAAGGCTTCTATCTTCCCGAAACAAGATCTGAGTTGGGAGAGGCTTTCGATACAAGTTCGTTCTCAAGCAGTGGTATATGGCACAGTATTTGTGCCTTCGCTTTTAACGTCGGGACTTTCCTCCATTTTCTTCCCTGTAGATGGTAGTGGAAAGGCGATTTCTCTACCGTTTTGTTCCTTGAGAGCTGAGTGTCAGACAGGTACACCTATATCTCCAAAGGCTTCACGCTTCCCGAACCAAGAGGTTAGCAGGAAATCCTGTTGGACGTGGCCTTGTTTCTCTGAGTTCAGTGGAAGGCGCTGCTGAGGCGAGCTCGCGTACATTTGAAGGCCCTTCCAACTTCATGACACAAGACTTTCGTGCAGAGAAACCCTCCACACAACGTGTTCCTCACCGTAGTGTACCGCGCTTTCCGTCTCTTTCCTTTTGCACTACGTTGTAAAAAGGTGCTTCCATCCGTAGGGAAAGAGCTGGTCGTCGAAGGACGGCAAACCTCTAGATTTGTTCTTAAAGTTAACCATGGGTAGGCAATCCTCCTTATGCTTCCTCACATAATACATATCCATACTCATCCTTCCTCATGGAACGACCGCACTTCCACAGCGTTGTTTTGTAGAAATAAGTGTATAGCACTTTCCTTACGCTTCCTCCGATTTACAGACACACACCTCTATAGGGGACAACTTGTGACTTGGTGGTAACATTCGACCCACATTTTTCTTCACAATTCAGCCTATGGCATTTTCCTTGCCCTTTCACGCGAAGAACTGAAAACACTTCTAGCTTCCTGAAACAAGATCTGAGTAGGGAGAAACTTTCGACACAACTTCTTTCTCAAGCAGTGGTACATGACACAGTATTTGTGCCTTCACTGCGAACGTTGGAAATTGCTTCCATCTTCGTCCCTGTAGGTGGTAGTGCAAAGATCATTTCCCTGCAGCTTTGTTTCTTGAGAGGTGAGTATAAGAACCCTCCCTTAGAGAGCAGCACATATATCTCCAAGGGCTTCTATCTTCAAGAACCAAGATGTTCGCACGAAAACCTGTTTGACGAGGCCTTCTTTCTCAGAGTTCAGTGTAAGGCTACTAGGCCTGAAGGGAGCCCACGTCCATTTGAAGACCCATCCACCTGCATGACACAGGACTTAAAGGAGAGAAACCCTCTGCACAACGTGTTCCCCGCTGTACAGGAAGGCACGTTCCACCTCTTTCCTTGCACACAAGGTTTAACAAGCTGCTTCCTACCTTACGAAAAGAGATGGTAGTCGAAGGACGGCAACAATATAGATTTGTTCTTAGAGTTAAACAAACGTATGCCATCTTCCTTAGGCTTGCTCACATCCTCCATTTCCATACATCGTTCTTCATGTCACGACTGTAGGCACATTCGACACGGAGAGTTAAGTCTACTCCATGTCCCTTACGCCTTCACACCCACTAGGGAAAACACTTTCATCTCACTGAAACCGTTGCACAGCTGAGGGAAGCCTACCTCAGAAGAGGTTTCTCCAGCACCGTCACAGGGCCCATTCAAGATGCCTTCACCGTTTCATGCTAAAGTGCTTCTCATCCTTACGTGTGTGGCTTTCCTGATGGATTTCCTTCTCACAATGAAAACCTTGACACGTTCCATCTGCTCTCTCTCCTACTCTTGAAAACACTTCCCACAGAACAAGATTCGAATGGGGACAGAGATTCTACAGTAAGTATGTCTGTGGGACAGGCACGGGGCACATTCCTTGCGATTTCACACTTTGCATTGGATAAGTCCACCATGTCCAGGGTGAGATGCTAGTAGAAACCCGGTGTCTCTGCAGTGGTGTTTCTTCCGACTGAATAGTACTCCCTTTGTTTAGGATTCAACACATACGTTTTGTGACTGTGAATTCCTCGCGAACACAGATGGGAGCTCGAAGTCGCGTTTGAGATAGACTTGGTTCGCAGAGATTCGTGTATGCCTTTCCTCTGCCTAACTCGCATACTTTGGAAGACGCTTCTATCTTCGTGACCCATGCATGGTGTTCTTTGAGAGAAGCCCTCCATAAGATGTTGTTCCGCGAGTAAGGTAGATCACGCTTCCCCTCTGCTTTCTTTCACACTTTGCATCAAGCCGCTTCGTTTCTTAGCAGAGGAGGTGGCAGTCGAAGGACCGCACCTCCACAGCGTTGATTTGTAGAACTAAGTGTATAGCACGTTCCTTACACTTCCTCCCATTTCCAGACACACACCTCTATAGGGGACAACTTGTGACTTGGTGGTAACATTCGACCCACATTTTTCTTCACTCTTCAGCCTATGGCATTTTCCTTACGCTTTCAGGCGAAAAACTGAAAATGCTTCTAGCTTCCTGAAACAAGATCTGAGTAGGGAGAAACGTTCGACACAACTTCTTTCTCAAGCTGTGGTACATGACACAGTATTTGTGCCTTCACTGCGAACGTTGGAAATTGCTTCCATATTCTTCCCTGTAGGCGGTAGTGGAAAGACTATTTCCCTGCAGTTTTGTTTCTTGAGAGGTGAGTATAAGAACCTTCCCTTAGAGAGCAACACATATATCTCCAAGGGCTTCTATCTTCAAGATCCAAGATGTTCGCACGACAGCCTGTTTGACGTGGCCTTGTTTCTCAGAGTTCAGTGTAACGCTACTAGGCCTGAGGCGAGCCCACGTCCATTTGAAGACCCATCCACCCGCATGACACAGGACTTAAAGGAGAGAAACCCTCCGCACACCGTGTTACCCGCTGTACAGGATCGCGGGTTCCAACTATTTTCTTGCACACAAGGTTTAACAAGCTGCTTCCAAACTTACGAAAAGAGATGGTAGTCGAAGGACGGCAACAAAATAGATTTGTTCTTAGAGTTAAACAAACGTATGCCATCTTCCTTAGGCTTGCTCACATCCTCCATTTCCATACATCGTTCTTCATGTCATGACTGTAGGCACATTCGACACGGAGAGTTAAGTCTAGCCCATGTCCGTTACGCCTTCACACCCACTACGGAAAACATTTTCATCTCACTGAAACCATAGGACACCTGAGGGAAGCCTACTTCAGAAGAGGTTTCTCCAGCACCGTCACAGGGCCCTTTCAAGATGCCTTCTCCGTTTCATGCTAAAGTTCTTCTCATTCTTAACGTGTATGGCTTTCCTAATGGATTTCTTTCTCACAACGAAAACCTTGACACGTTCCATCTGCTCTCTCTCCTACTCTTGAAAACACTTCTCACAGAACAAGGTTCGAATGGGGACAGACATTCTACAGTAAGTATGTCTGTGGGACAGGCACGGGGCACATTCCTTGCGATTTCACACTTACATGGGTAACGTCTACCATGTTCAGGGAAGATGTTAGTAGAAACACGGTTTCTCTGCAGTGGTGTTTCTTCAGACTGCATAGTACTCCCTTTGCTTAGGATTCAACCCATACGTTTTGTGACTATGAATTCCTCGCGAACCCAGATGGGAGCTCGAAGTCGCGTTTGAGATGGACTTGCTTCGCAGAGATTCATGTATGCCTTTCCTTTGGCGAAGTCACATACATTTGAAAACCCTTCCCTCTTCGTGACCCATGGTGTTCGTTGAGAAAAGCCCTCCATAAGAAGTTGTTCGGCGACTAAGGTATGTCTCTCTTCCTTCCCCTCCGTACTCTTTCACACTTTGCTTCAAGCCGCTTCGTTCCTTAGCAAAGCAGATGGCAGTCGAAGGACCGCACCGCCACAGCGTTGTTTCTTCGACTTAAGTGTATCACACGTCCCTTATGCTTCCTCCTATTTCCAGACACACACCTCTCTAGGGGACTACTAGTGGGTTGGTTGTCACATTCGACCCACATTTTTCTTCACAATTCAGCGTGTGGCGTTTTCCTGGTGTTTTCAAACAAAGTACTGACAAGGCTTCTATCTTCCCGAAACAAGATCTGAGTTGGGAGAGGCTTTCGATACAAGTTCGTTCTCAAGCAGTGGTATATGGCACAGTATTTGTGCCTTCGCTTTTAACGTCGGGACTTTCCTCCATTTTCTTCCCTGTAGATGGTAGTGGAAAGGCGATTTCTCTACCGTTTTGTTCCTTGAGAGCTGAGTGTTAGACACTTACACCTATATCTCCAAAGGCTTCACGCTTCCCGAACCAAGAGGTTAGCAGGAAATCCTGTTGGACGTGGCCTTGTTTCTCTGAGTTCAGTGGAAGGCGCTGCTGAGGCGAGCTCGCGTACATTTGAAGGCCCTTCCAACTTCATGACACAAGACTTTCGTGCAGAGAAACCCTCCACACAACGTGTTCCTCACCGTAGTGTACCGCGCTTTCCGTCTCTTTCCTTTTACACTACGTTGTAAAAAGGTGCTTCCATCCGTAGGGAAAGAGCTGGTCGTCGAAGGACGGCAAACCTCTAGATTTGTTCTTAGAGTTAACCATGGGTAGGCAATCCTCCTTATGCTTCCTCACATAATACATATCCATACTCATCCTTCCTCATGGAACGGCCGCACTTCCACAGCGTTGTTTTGTAGAAATAAGTGTATAGCACTTTCCTTACGCTTCCTCCGATTTACAGACACACACCTCTATAGGGGACAACTTGTGACTTGGTGGTAACATTCGACCCACATTTTTCTTCACAATTCAGCCTATGGCATTTTCCTTGCCCTTTCACGCGAAGAACTGAAAACACTTCTAGCTTCCTGAAACAAGATCTGAGTAGGGAGAAACTTTCGACACAACTTCTTTCTCAAGCAGTGGTACATGACACAGTATTTGTGCCTTCACTGCGAACGTTGGAAATTGCTTCCATCTTCGTCCCTGTAGGTGGTAGTGCAAAGATCATTTCCCTGCAGCTTTGTTTCTTGAGAGGTGAGTATAAGAACCCTCCCTTAGAGAGCAGCACATATATCTCCAAGGGCTTCTATCTTCAAGAACCAAGATGTTCGCACGAAAACCTGTTTGACGAGGCCTTCTTTCTCAGAGTTCAGTGTAAGGCTACTAGGCCTGAAGGGAGCCCACGTCCATTTGAAGACCCATCCACCTGCATGACACAGGACTTAAAGGAGAGAAACCCTCTGCACAACGTGTTCCCCGCTGTACAGGAAGGCACGTTCCACCTCTTTCCTTGCACACAAGGTTTAACAAGCTGCTTCCTACCTTACGAAAAGAGATGGTAGTCGAAGGACGGCAACAATATAGATTTGTTCTTAGAGTTAAACAAACGTATGCCATCTTCCTTAGGCTTGCTCACATCCTCCATTTCCATACATCGTTCTTCATGTCACGACTGTAGGCACATTCGACACGGAGAGTTAAGTCTACTCCATGTCCCTTACGCCTTCACACCCACTAGGGAAAACACTTTCATCTCACTGAAACCGTTGCACAGCTGAGGGAAGCCTACCTCAGAAGAGGTTTCTCCAGCACCGTCACAGGGCCCATTCAAGATGCCTTCACCGTTTCATGCTAAAGTGCTTCTCATCCTTACGTGTGTGGCTTTCCTGATGGATTTCCTTCTCACAATGAAAACCTTGACACGTTCCATCTGCTCTCTCTCCTACTCTTGAAAACACTTCCCACAGAACAAGATTCGAATGGGGACAGAGATTCTACAGTAAGTATGTCTGTGGGACAGGCACGGGGCACATTCCTTGCGATTTCACACTTTGCATTGGATAAGTCCACCATGTCCAGGGTGAGATGCTAGTAGAAACCCGGTGTCTCTGCAGTGGTGTTTCTTCCGACTGAATAGTACTCCCTTTGTTTAGGATTCAACACATACGTTTTGTGACTGTGAATTCCTCGCGAACACAGATGGGAGCTCGAAGTCGCGTTTGAGATAGACTTGGTTCGCAGAGATTCGTGTATGCCTTTCCTCTGCCTAACTCGCATACTTTGGAAGACGCTTCTATCTTCGTGACCCATGCATGGTGTTCTTTGAGAGAAGCCCTCCATAAGATGTTGTTCCGCGAGTAAGGTAGATCACGCTTCCCCTCTGCTTTCTTTCACACTTTGCATCAAGCCGCTTCGTTTCTTAGCAGAGGAGGTGGCAGTCGAAGGACCGCACCTCCACAGCGTTGATTTGTAGAACTAAGTGTATAGCACGTTCCTTACACTTCCTCCCATTTCCAGACACACACCTCTATAGGGGACAACTTGTGACTTGGTGGTAACATTCGACCGACATTTTTCTTCACTCTTCAGCCTATGGCATTTTCCTTACGCTTTCAGGCGAAAAACTGAAAATGCTTCTAGCTTCCTGAAACAAGATCTGAGTAGGGAGAAACGTTCGACACAACTTCTTTCTCAAGCTGTGGTACATGACACAGTATTTGTGCCTTCACTGCGAACGTTGGAAATTGCTTCCATATTCTTCCCTGTAGGCGGTAGTGGAAAGACTATTTCCCTGCAGTTTTGTTTCTTGAGAGGTGAGTATAAGAACCTTCCCTTAGAGAGCAACACATATATCTCCAAGGGCTTCTATCTTCAAGATCCAAGATGTTCGCACGACAGCCTGTTTGACGTGGCCTTGTTTCTCAGAGTTCAGTGTAAGGCTACTAGGCCTGAGGCGAGCCCACGTCCATTTGAAGACCCATCCACCCGCATGACACAGGACTTAAAGGAGAGAAACCCTCCGCACACCGTGTTACCCGCTGTACAGGATCGCGGGTTCCAACTATTTTCTTGCACACAAGGTTTAACAAGCTGCTTCCAAACTTACGAAAAGAGATGGTAGTCGAAGGACGGCAACAAAATAGATTTGTTCTTAGAGTTAAACAAACGTATGCCATCTTCCTTAGGCTTGCTCACATCCTCCATTTCCATACATCGTTCTTCATGTCATGACTGTAGGCACATTCGACACGGAGAGTTAAGTCTAGCCCATGTCCGTTACGCCTTCACACCCACTACGGAAAACATTTTCATCTCACTGAAACCATAGGACACCTGAGGGAAGCCTACTTCAGAAGAGGTTTCTCCAGCACCGTCACAGGGCCCTTTCAAGATGCCTTCTCCGTTTCATGCTAAAGTTCTTCTCATTCTTAACGTGTATGGCTTTCCTAATGGATTTCTTTCTCACAACGAAAACCTTGACACGTTCCATCTGCTCTCTCTCCTACTCTTGAAAACACTTCTCACAGAACAAGGTTCGAATGGGGACAGACATTCTACAGTAAGTATGTCTGTGGGACAGGCACGGGGCACATTCCTTGCGATTTCACACTTACATGGGTAACGTCTACCATGTTCAGGGAAGATGTTAGTAGAAACACGGTTTCTCTGCAGTGGTGTTTCTTCAGACTGCATAGTACTCCCTTTGTTTAGGATTCAACCCATACGTTTTGTGACTATGAATTCCTCGCGAACCCAGATGGGAGCTCGAAGTCGCGTTTGAGATGGACTTGCTTCGCAGAGATTCATGTATGCCTTTCCTTTGGCGAAGTCACATACATTTGAAAACACTTCCCTCTTCGTGACCCATGGTGTTCGTTGAGAAAAGCCCTCCATAAGAAGTTGTTCGACGACTAAGGTATGTCTCTCTTCCTTCCCCTCCGTACTCTTTCACACTTTGCTTCAAGCCGCTTCGTTCCTTAGCAAAGCAGATGGCAGTCGAAGGACCGCACCGCCACAGCGTTGTTTCTTCGACTTAAGTGTATCACACGTCCCTTATGCTTCCTCCTATTTCCAGACACACACCTCTCTAGGGGACTACTAGTGGGTTGGTTGTCACATTCGACCCACATTTTTCTTCTCAATTCAGCGTGTGGCGTTTTCCTGGTGTTTTCAAACAAAGTACTGACAAGGCTTCTATCTTCCCGAAACAAGATCTGAGTTGGGAGAGGCTTTCGATACAAGTTCGTTCTCAAGCAGTGGTATATGGCACAGTATTTGTGCCTTCGCTTTTAACGTCGGGACTTTCCTCCATTTTCTTCCCTGTAGATGGTAGTGGAAAGGCGATTTCTCTACCGTTTTGTTCCTTGAGAGCTGAGTGTCAGACAGGTACACCTATATCTCCAAAGGCTTCACGCTCCCCGAACCAAGAGGTTAGCAGGAAATCCTGTTGGACGTGGCCTTGTTTCTCTGAGTTCAGTGGAAGGCGCTGCTGAGGCGAGCTCGCGTACATTTGAAGGCCCTTCCAACTTCATGACACAAGACTTTCGTGCAGAGAAACCCTCCACACAACGTGTTCCTCACCGTAGTGTACCGCGCTTTCCGTCTCTTTCCTTTTGCACTACGTTGTAAAAAGGTGCTTCCATCCGTAGGGAAAGAGCTGGTCGTCGAAGGACGGCAAACCTCTAGATTTGTTCTTAAAGTTAACCATGGGTAGGCAATCCTCCTTATGCTTCCTCACATAATACATATCCATACTCATCCTTCCTCATGGAACGACCGCACTTCCACAGCGTTGTTTTGTAGAAATAAGTGTATAGCACTTTCCTTACGCTTCCTCCGATTTACAGACACACACCTCTATAGGGGACAACTTGTGACTTGGTGGTAACATTCGACCCACATTTTTCTTCACAATTCAGCCTATGGCATTTTCCTTGCCCTTTCACGCGAAGAACTGAAAACACTTCTAGCTTCCTGAAACAAGATCTGAGTAGGGAGAAACTTTCGACACAACTTCTTTCTCAAGCAGTGGTACATGACACAGTATTTGTGCCTTCACTGCGAACGTTGGAAATTGCTTCCATCTTCGTCCCTGTAGGTGGTAGTGCAAAGATCATTTCCCTGCAGCTTTGTTTCTTGAGAGGTGAGTATAAGAACCCTCCCTTAGAGAGCAGCACATATATCTCCAAGGGCTTCTATCTTCAAGAACCAAGATGTTCGCACGAAAACCTGTTTGACGAGGCCTTCTTTCTCAGAGTTCAGTGTAAGGCTACTAGGCCTGAAGGGAGCCCACGTCCATTTGAAGACCCATCCACCTGCATGACACAGGACTTAAAGGAGAGAAACCCTCTGCACAACGTGTTCCCCGCTGTACAGGAAGGCACGTTCCACCTCTTTCCTTGCACACAAGGTTTAACAAGCTGCTTCCTACCTTACGAAAAGAGATGGTAGTCGAAGGACGGCAACAATATAGATTTGTTCTTAGAGTTAAACAAACGTATGCCATCTTCCTTAGGCTTGCTCACATCCTCCATTTCCATACATCGTTCTTCATGTCACGACTGTAGGCACATTCGACACGGAGAGTTAAGTCTACTCCATGTCCCTTACGCCTTCACACCCACTAGGGAAAACACTTTCATCTCACTGAAACCGTTGCACAGCTGAGGGAAGCCTACCTCAGAAGAGGTTTCTCCAGCACCGTCACAGGGCCCATTCAAGATGCCTTCACCGTTTCATGCTAAAGTGCTTCTCATCCTTACGTGTGTGGCTTTCCTGATGGATTTCCTTCTCACAATGAAAACCTTGACACGTTCCATCTGCTCTCTCTCCTACTCTTGAAAACACTTCCCACAGAACAAGATTCGAATGGGGACAGAGATTCTACAGTAAGTATGTCTGTGGGACAGGCACGGGGCACATTCCTTGCGATTTCACACTTTGCATTGGATAAGTCCACCATGTCCAGGGTGAGATGCTAGTAGAAACCCGGTGTCTCTGCAGTGGTGTTTCTTCCGACTGAATAGTACTCCCTTTGTTTAGGATTCAACACATACGTTTTGTGACTGTGAATTCCTCGCGAACACAGATGGGAGCTCGAAGTCGCGTTTGAGATAGACTTGGTTCGCAGAGATTCGTGTATGCCTTTCCTCTGCCTAACTCGCATACTTTGGAAGACGCTTCTATCTTCGTGACCCATGCATGGTGTTCTTTGAGAGAAGCCCTCCATAAGATGTTGTTCCGCGAGTAAGGTAGATCACGCTTCCCCTCTGCTTTCTTTCACACTTTGCATCAAGCCGCTTCGTTTCTTAGCAGAGGAGGTGGCAGTCGAAGGACCGCACCTCCACAGCGTTGATTTGTAGAACTAAGTGTATAGCACGTTCCTTACACTTCCTCCCATTTCCAGACACACACCTCTATAGGGGACAACTTGTGACTTGGTGGTAACATTCGACCCACATTTTTCTTCACTCTTCAGCCTATGGCATTTTCCTTACGCTTTCAGGCGAAAAACTGAAAATGCTTCTAGCTTCCTGAAACAAGATCTGAGTAGGGAGAAACGTTCGACACAACTTCTTTCTCAAGCTGTGGTACATGACACAGTATTTGTGCCTTCACTGCGAACGTTGGAAATTGCTTCCATATTCTTCCCTGTAGGCGGTAGTGGAAAGACTATTTCCCTGCAGTTTTGTTTCTTGAGAGGTGAGTATAAGAACCTTCCCTTAGAGAGCAACACATATATCTCCAAGGGCTTCTATCTTCAAGATCCAAGATGTTCGCACGACAGCCTGTTTGACGTGGCCTTGTTTCTCAGAGTTCAGTGTAAGGCTACTAGGCCTGAGGCGAGCCCACGTCCATTTGAAGACCCATCCACCCGCATGACACAGGACTTAAAGGAGAGAAACCCTCCGCACACCGTGTTACCCGCTGTACAGGATCGCGGGTTCCAACTATTTTCTTGCACACAAGGTTTAACAAGCTGCTTCCAAACTTACGAAAAGAGATGGTAGTCGAAGGACGGCAACAAAATAGATTTGTTCTTAGAGTTAAACAAACGTATGCCATCTTCCTTAGGCTTGCTCACATCCTCCATTTCCATACATCGTTCTTCATGTCATGACTGTAGGCACATTCGACACGGAGAGTTAAGTCTAGCCCATGTCCGTTACGCCTTCACACCCACTACGGAAAACATTTTCATCTCACTGAAACCATAGGACACCTGAGGGAAGCCTACTTCAGAAGAGGTTTCTCCAGCACCGTCACAGGGCCCTTTCAAGATGCCTTCTCCGTTTCATGCTAAAGTTCTTCTCATTCTTAACGTGTATGGCTTTCCTAATGGATTTCTTTCTCACAACGAAAACCTTGACACGTTCCATCTGCTCTCTCTCCTACTCTTGAAAACACTTCTCACAGAACAAGGTTCGAATGGGGACAGACATTCTACAGTAAGTATGTCTGTGGGACAGGCACGGGGCACATTCCTTGCGATTTCACACTTACATGGGTAACGTCTACCATGTTCAGGGAAGATGTTAGTAGAAACACGGTTTCTCTGCAGTGGTGTTTCTTCAGACTGCATAGTACTCCCTTTGCTTAGGATTCAACCCATACGTTTTGTGACTATGAATTCCTCGCGAACCCAGATGGGAGCTCGAAGTCGCGTTTGAGATGGACTTGCTTCGCAGAGATTCATGTATGCCTTTCCTTTGGCGAAGTCACATACATTTGAAAACCCTTCCCTCTTCGTGACCCATGGTGTTCGTTGAGAAAAGCCCTCCATAAGAAGTTGTTCGGCGACTAAGGTATGTCTCTCTTCCTTCCCCTCCGTACTCTTTCACACTTTGCTTCAAGCCGCTTCGTTCCTTAGCAAAGCAGATGGCAGTCGAAGGACCGCACCGCCACAGCGTTGTTTCTTCGACTTAAGTGTATCACACGTCCCTTATGCTTCCTCCTATTTCCAGACACACACCTCTCTAGGGGACTACTAGTGGGTTGGTTGTCACATTCGACCCACATTTTTCTTCACAATTCAGCGTGTGGCGTTTTCCTGGTGTTTTCAAACAAAGTACTGACAAGGCTTCTATCTTCCCGAAACAAGATCTGAGTTGGGAGAGGCTTTCGATACAAGTTCGTTCTCAAGCAGTGGTATATGGCACAGTATTTGTGCCTTCGCTTTTAACGTCGGGACTTTCCTCCATTTTCTTCCCTGTAGATGGTAGTGGAAAGGCGATTTCTCTACCGTTTTGTTCCTTGAGAGCTGAGTGTTAGACACTTACACCTATATCTCCAAAGGCTTCACGCTTCCCGAACCAAGAGGTTAGCAGGAAATCCTGTTGGACGTGGCCTTGTTTCTCTGAGTTCAGTGGAAGGCGCTGCTGAGGCGAGCTCGCGTACATTTGAAGGCCCTTCCAACTTCATGACACAAGACTTTCGTGCAGAGAAACCCTCCACACAACGTGTTCCTCACCGTAGTGTACCGCGCTTTCCGTCTCTTTCCTTTTACACTACGTTGTAAAAAGGTGCTTCCATCCGTAGGGAAAGAGCTGGTCGTCGAAGGACGGCAAACCTCTAGATTTGTTCTTAGAGTTAACCATGGGTAGGCAATCCTCCTTATGCTTCCTCACATAATACATATCCATACTCATCCTTCCTCATGGAACGGCCGCACTTCCACAGCGTTGTTTTGTAGAAATAAGTGTATAGCACTTTCCTTACGCTTCCTCCGATTTACAGACACACACCTCTATAGGGGACAACTTGTGACTTGGTGGTAACATTCGACCCACATTTTTCTTCACAATTCAGCCTATGGCATTTTCCTTGCCCTTTCACGCGAAGAACTGAAAACACTTCTAGCTTCCTGAAACAAGATCTGAGTAGGGAGAAACTTTCGACACAACTTCTTTCTCAAGCAGTGGTACATGACACAGTATTTGTGCCTTCACTGCGAACGTTGGAAATTGCTTCCATCTTCGTCCCTGTAGGTGGTAGTGCAAAGATCATTTCCCTGCAGCTTTGTTTCTTGAGAGGTGAGTATAAGAACCCTCCCTTAGAGAGCAGCACATATATCTCCAAGGGCTTCTATCTTCAAGAACCAAGATGTTCGCACGAAAACCTGTTTGACGAGGCCTTCTTTCTCAGAGTTCAGTGTAAGGCTACTAGGCCTGAAGGGAGCCCACGTCCATTTGAAGACCCATCCACCTGCATGACACAGGACTTAAAGGAGAGAAACCCTCTGCACAACGTGTTCCCCGCTGTACAGGAAGGCACGTTCCACCTCTTTCCTTGCACACAAGGTTTAACAAGCTGCTTCCTACCTTACGAAAAGAGATGGTAGTCGAAGGACGGCAACAATATAGATTTGTTCTTAGAGTTAAACAAACGTATGCCATCTTCCTTAGGCTTGCTCACATCCTCCATTTCCATACATCGTTCTTCATGTCACGACTGTAGGCACATTCGACACGGAGAGTTAAGTCTACTCCATGTCCCTTACGCCTTCACACCCACTAGGGAAAACACTTTCATCTCACTGAAACCGTTGCACAGCTGAGGGAAGCCTACCTCAGAAGAGGTTTCTCCAGCACCGTCACAGGGCCCATTCAAGATGCCTTCACCGTTTCATGCTAAAGTGCTTCTCATCCTTACGTGTGTGGCTTTCCTGATGGATTTCCTTCTCACAATGAAAACCTTGACACGTTCCATCTGCTCTCTCTCCTACTCTTGAAAACACTTCCCACAGAACAAGATTCGAATGGGGACAGAGATTCTACAGTAAGTATGTCTGTGGGACAGGCACGGGGCACATTCCTTGCGATTTCACACTTTGCATTGGATAAGTCCACCATGTCCAGGGTGAGATGCTAGTAGAAACCCGGTGTCTCTGCAGTGGTGTTTCTTCCGACTGAATAGTACTCCCTTTGTTTAGGATTCAACACATACGTTTTGTGACTGTGAATTCCTCGCGAACACAGATGGGAGCTCGAAGTCGCGTTTGAGATAGACTTGGTTCGCAGAGATTCGTGTATGCCTTTCCTCTGCCTAACTCGCATACTTTGGAAGACGCTTCTATCTTCGTGACCCATGCATGGTGTTCTTTGAGAGAAGCCCTCCATAAGATGTTGTTCCGCGAGTAAGGTAGATCACGCTTCCCCTCTGCTTTCTTTCACACTTTGCATCAAGCCGCTTCGTTTCTTAGCAGAGGAGGTGGCAGTCGAAGGACCGCACCTCCACAGCGTTGATTTGTAGAACTAAGTGTATAGCACGTTCCTTACACTTCCTCCCATTTCCAGACACACACCTCTATAGGGGACAACTTGTGACTTGGTGGTAACATTCGACCGACATTTTTCTTCACTCTTCAGCCTATGGCATTTTCCTTACGCTTTCAGGCGAAAAACTGAAAATGCTTCTAGCTTCCTGAAACAAGATCTGAGTAGGGAGAAACGTTCGACACAACTTCTTTCTCAAGCTGTGGTACATGACACAGTATTTGTGCCTTCACTGCGAACGTTGGAAATTGCTTCCATATTCTTCCCTGTAGGCGGTAGTGGAAAGACTATTTCCCTGCAGTTTTGTTTCTTGAGAGGTGAGTATAAGAACCTTCCCTTAGAGAGCAACACATATATCTCCAAGGGCTTCTATCTTCAAGATCCAAGATGTTCGCACGACAGCCTGTTTGACGTGGCCTTGTTTCTCAGAGTTCAGTGTAAGGCTACTAGGCCTGAGGCGAGCCCACGTCCATTTGAAGACCCATCCACCCGCATGACACAGGACTTAAAGGAGAGAAACCCTCCGCACACCGTGTTACCCGCTGTACAGGATCGCGGGTTCCAACTATTTTCTTGCACACAAGGTTTAACAAGCTGCTTCCAAACTTACGAAAAGAGATGGTAGTCGAAGGACGGCAACAAAATAGATTTGTTCTTAGAGTTAAACAAACGTATGCCATCTTCCTTAGGCTTGCTCACATCCTCCATTTCCATACATCGTTCTTCATGTCATGACTGTAGGCACATTCGACACGGAGAGTTAAGTCTAGCCCATGTCCGTTACGCCTTCACACCCACTACGGAAAACATTTTCATCTCACTGAAACCATAGGACACCTGAGGGAAGCCTACTTCAGAAGAGGTTTCTCCAGCACCGTCACAGGGCCCTTTCAAGATGCCTTCTCCGTTTCATGCTAAAGTTCTTCTCATTCTTAACGTGTATGGCTTTCCTAATGGATTTCTTTCTCACAACGAAAACCTTGACACGTTCCATCTGCTCTCTCTCCTACTCTTGAAAACACTTCTCACAGAACAAGGTTCGAATGGGGACAGACATTCTACAGTAAGTATGTCTGTGGGACAGGCACGGGGCACATTCCTTGCGATTTCACACTTACATGGGTAACGTCTACCATGTTCAGGGAAGATGTTAGTAGAAACACGGTTTCTCTGCAGTGGTGTTTCTTCAGACTGCATAGTACTCCCTTTGTTTAGGATTCAACCCATACGTTTTGTGACTATGAATTCCTCGCGAACCCAGATGGGAGCTCGAAGTCGCGTTTGAGATGGACTTGCTTCGCAGAGATTCATGTATGCCTTTCCTTTGGCGAAGTCACATACATTTGAAAACACTTCCCTCTTCGTGACCCATGGTGTTCGTTGAGAAAAGCCCTCCATAAGAAGTTGTTCGACGACTAAGGTATGTCTCTCTTCCTTCCCCTCCGTACTCTTTCACACTTTGCTTCAAGCCGCTTCGTTCCTTAGCAAAGCAGATGGCAGTCGAAGGACCGCACCGCCACAGCGTTGTTTCTTCGACTTAAGTGTATCACACGTCCCTTATGCTTCCTCCTATTTCCAGACACACACCTCTCTAGGGGACTACTAGTGGGTTGGTTGTCACATTCGACCCACATTTTTCTTCACAATTCAGCGTGTGGCGTTTTCCTGGTGTTTTCAAACAAAGTACTGACAAGGCTTCTATCTTCCCGAAACAAGATCTGAGTTGGGAGAGGCTTTCGATACAAGTTCGTTCTCAAGCAGTGGTATATGGCACAGTATTTGTGCCTTCGCTTTTAACGTCGGGACTTTCCTCCATTTTCTTCCCTGTAGATGGTAGTGGAAAGGCGATTTCTCTACCGTTTTGTTCCTTGAGAGCTGAGTGTCAGACAGGTACACCTATATCTCCAAAGGCTTCACGCTCCCCGAACCAAGAGGTTAGCAGGAAATCCTGTTGGACGTGGCCTTGTTTCTCTGAGTTCAGTGGAAGGCGCTGCTGAGGCGAGCTCGCGTACATTTGAAGGCCCTTCCAACTTCATGACACAAGACTTTCGTGCAGAGAAACCCTCCACACAACGTGTTCCTCACCGTAGTGTACCGCGCTTTCCGTCTCTTTCCTTTTGCACTACGTTGTAAAAAGGTGCTTCCATCCGTAGGGAAAGAGCTGGTCGTCGAAGGACGGCAAACCTCTAGATTTGTTCTTAAAGTTAACCATGGGTAGGCAATCCTCCTTATGCTTCCTCACATAATACATATCCATACTCATCCTTCCTCATGGAACGACCGCACTTCCACAGCGTTGTTTTGTAGAAATAAGTGTATAGCACTTTCCTTACGCTTCCTCCGATTTACAGACACACACCTCTATAGGGGACAACTTGTGACTTGGTGGTAACATTCGACCCACATTTTTCTTCACAATTCAGCCTATGGCATTTTCCTTGCCCTTTCACGCGAAGAACTGAAAACACTTCTAGCTTCCTGAAACAAGATCTGAGTAGGGAGAAACTTTCGACACAACTTCTTTCTCAAGCAGTGGTACATGACACAGTATTTGTGCCTTCACTGCGAACGTTGGAAATTGCTTCCATCTTCGTCCCTGTAGGTGGTAGTGCAAAGATCATTTCCCTGCAGCTTTGTTTCTTGAGAGGTGAGTATAAGAACCCTCCCTTAGAGAGCAGCACATATATCTCCAAGGGCTTCTATCTTCAAGAACCAAGATGTTCGCACGAAAACCTGTTTGACGAGGCCTTCTTTCTCAGAGTTCAGTGTAAGGCTACTAGGCCTGAAGGGAGCCCACGTCCATTTGAAGACCCATCCACCTGCATGACACAGGACTTAAAGGAGAGAAACCCTCTGCACAACGTGTTCCCCGCTGTACAGGAAGGCACGTTCCACCTCTTTCCTTGCACACAAGGTTTAACAAGCTGCTTCCTACCTTACGAAAAGAGATGGTAGTCGAAGGACGGCAACAATATAGATTTGTTCTTAGAGTTAAACAAACGTATGCCATCTTCCTTAGGCTTGCTCACATCCTCCATTTCCATACATCGTTCTTCATGTCACGACTGTAGGCACATTCGACACGGAGAGTTAAGTCTACTCCATGTCCCTTACGCCTTCACACCCACTAGGGAAAACACTTTCATCTCACTGAAACCGTTGCACAGCTGAGGGAAGCCTACCTCAGAAGAGGTTTCTCCAGCACCGTCACAGGGCCCATTCAAGATGCCTTCACCGTTTCATGCTAAAGTGCTTCTCATCCTTACGTGTGTGGCTTTCCTGATGGATTTCCTTCTCACAATGAAAACCTTGACACGTTCCATCTGCTCTCTCTCCTACTCTTGAAAACACTTCCCACAGAACAAGATTCGAATGGGGACAGAGATTCTACAGTAAGTATGTCTGTGGGACAGGCACGGGGCACATTCCTTGCGATTTCACACTTTGCATTGGATAAGTCCACCATGTCCAGGGTGAGATGCTAGTAGAAACCCGGTGTCTCTGCAGTGGTGTTTCTTCCGACTGAATAGTACTCCCTTTGTTTAGGATTCAACACATACGTTTTGTGACTGTGAATTCCTCGCGAACACAGATGGGAGCTCGAAGTCGCGTTTGAGATAGACTTGGTTCGCAGAGATTCGTGTATGCCTTTCCTCTGCCTAACTCGCATACTTTGGAAGACGCTTCTATCTTCGTGACCCATGCATGGTGTTCTTTGAGAGAAGCCCTCCATAAGATGTTGTTCCGCGAGTAAGGTAGATCACGCTTCCCCTCTGCTTTCTTTCACACTTTGCATCAAGCCGCTTCGTTTCTTAGCAGAGGAGGTGGCAGTCGAAGGACCGCACCTCCACAGCGTTGATTTGTAGAACTAAGTGTATAGCACGTTCCTTACACTTCCTCCCATTTCCAGACACACACCTCTATAGGGGACAACTTGTGACTTGGTGGTAACATTCGACCGACATTTTTCTTCACTCTTCAGCCTATGGCATTTTCCTTACGCTTTCAGGCGAAAAACTGAAAATGCTTCTAGCTTCCTGAAACAAGATCTGAGTAGGGAGAAACGTTCGACACAACTTCTTTCTCAAGCTGTGGTACATGACACAGTATTTGTGCCTTCACTGCGAACGTTGGAAATTGCTTCCATATTCTTCCCTGTAGGCGGTAGTGGAAAGACTATTTCCCTGCAGTTTTGTTTCTTGAGAGGTGAGTATAAGAACCTTCCCTTAGAGAGCAACACATATATCTCCAAGGGCTTCTATCTTCAAGATCCAAGATGTTCGCACGACAGCCTGTTTGACGTGGCCTTGTTTCTCAGAGTTCAGTGTAAGGCTACTAGGCCTGAGGCGAGCCCACGTCCATTTGAAGACCCATCCACCCGCATGACACAGGACTTAAAGGAGAGAAACCCTCCGCACACCGTGTTACCCGCTGTACAGGATCGCGGGTTCCAACTATTTTCTTGCACACAAGGTTTAACAAGCTGCTTCCAAACTTACGAAAAGAGATGGTAGTCGAAGGACGGCAACAAAATAGATTTGTTCTTAGAGTTAAACAAACGTATGCCATCTTCCTTAGGCTTGCTCACATCCTCCATTTCCATACATCGTTCTTCATGTCATGACTGTAGGCACATTCGACACGGAGAGTTAAGTCTAGCCCATGTCCGTTACGCCTTCACACCCACTACGGAAAACATTTTCATCTCACTGAAACCATAGGACACCTGAGGGAAGCCTACTTCAGAAGAGGTTTCTCCAGCACCGTCACAGGGCCCTTTCAAGATGCCTTCTCCGTTTCATGCTAAAGTTCTTCTCATTCTTAACGTGTATGGCTTTCCTAATGGATTTCTTTCTCACAACGAAAACCTTGACACGTTCCATCTGCTCTCTCTCCTACTCTTGAAAACACTTCTCACAGAACAAGGTTCGAATGGGGACAGACATTCTACAGTAAGTATGTCTGTGGGACAGGCACGGGGCACATTCCTTGCGATTTCACACTTACATGGGTAACGTCTACCATGTTCAGGGAAGATGTTAGTAGAAACACGGTTTCTCTGCAGTGGTGTTTCTTCAGACTGCATAGTACTCCCTTTGCTTAGGATTCAACCCATACGTTTTGTGACTATGAATTCCTCGCGAACCCAGATGGGAGCTCGAAGTCGCGTTTGAGATGGACTTGCTTCGCAGAGATTCATGTATGCCTTTCCTTTGGCGAAGTCACATACATTTGAAAACACTTCCCTCTTCGTGACCCATGGTGTTCGTTGAGAAAAGCCCTCCATAAGAAGTTGTTCGACGACTAAGGTATGTCTCTCTTCCTTCCCCTCCGTACTCTTTCACACTTTGCTTCAAGCCGCTTCGTTCCTTAGCAAAGCAGATGGCAGTCGAAGGACCGCACCGCCACAGCGTTGTTTCTTCGACTTAAGTGTATCACACGTCCCTTATGCTTCCTCCTATTTCCAGACACACACCTCTCTAGGGGACTACTAGTGGGTTGGTTGTCACATTCGACCCACATTTTTCTTCACAATTCAGCGTGTGGCGTTTTCCTGGTGTTTTCAAACAAAGTACTGACAAGGCTTCTATCTTCCCGAAACAAGATCTGAGTTGGGAGAGGCTTTCGATACAAGTTCGTTCTCAAGCAGTGGTATATGGCACAGTATTTGTGCCTTCGCTTTTAACGTCGGGACTTTCCTCCATTTTCTTCCCTGTAGATGGTAGTGGAAAGGCGATTTCTCTACCGTTTTGTTCCTTGAGAGCTGAGTGTCAGACAGGTACACCTATATCTCCAAAGGCTTCACGCTCCCCGAACCAAGAGGTTAGCAGGAAATCCTGTTGGACGTGGCCTTGTTTCTCTGAGTTCAGTGGAAGGCGCTGCTGAGGCGAGCTCGCGTACATTTGAAGGCCCTTCCAACTTCATGACACAAGACTTTCGTGCAGAGAAACCCTCCACACAACGTGTTCCTCACCGTAGTGTACCGCGCTTTCCGTCTCTTTCCTTTTGCACTACGTTGTAAAAAGGTGCTTCCATCCGTAGGGAAAGAGCTGGTCGTCGAAGGACGGCAAACCTCTAGATTTGTTCTTAAAGTTAACCATGGGTAGGCAATCCTCCTTATGCTTCCTCACATAATACATATCCATACTCATCCTTCCTCATGGAACGACCGCACTTCCACAGCGTTGTTTTGTAGAAATAAGTGTATAGCACTTTCCTTACGCTTCCTCCGATTTACAGACACACACCTCTATAGGGGACAACTTGTGACTTGGTGGTAACATTCGACCCACATTTTTCTTCACAATTCAGCCTATGGCATTTTCCTTGCCCTTTCACGCGAAGAACTGAAAACACTTCTAGCTTCCTGAAACAAGATCTGAGTAGGGAGAAACTTTCGACACAACTTCTTTCTCAAGCAGTGGTACATGACACAGTATTTGTGCCTTCACTGCGAACGTTGGAAATTGCTTCCATCTTCGTCCCTGTAGGTGGTAGTGCAAAGATCATTTCCCTGCAGCTTTGTTTCTTGAGAGGTGAGTATAAGAACCCTCCCTTAGAGAGCAGCACATATATCTCCAAGGGCTTCTATCTTCAAGAACCAAGATGTTCGCACGAAAACCTGTTTGACGAGGCCTTCTTTCTCAGAGTTCAGTGTAAGGCTACTAGGCCTGAAGGGAGCCCACGTCCATTTGAAGACCCATCCACCTGCATGACACAGGACTTAAAGGAGAGAAACCCTCTGCACAACGTGTTCCCCGCTGTACAGGAAGGCACGTTCCACCTCTTTCCTTGCACACAAGGTTTAACAAGCTGCTTCCTACCTTACGAAAAGAGATGGTAGTCGAAGGACGGCAACAATATAGATTTGTTCTTAGAGTTAAACAAACGTATGCCATCTTCCTTAGGCTTGCTCACATCCTCCATTTCCATACATCGTTCTTCATGTCACGACTGTAGGCACATTCGACACGGAGAGTTAAGTCTACTCCATGTCCCTTACGCCTTCACACCCACTAGGGAAAACACTTTCATCTCACTGAAACCGTTGCACAGCTGAGGGAAGCCTACCTCAGAAGAGGTTTCTCCAGCACCGTCACAGGGCCCATTCAAGATGCCTTCACCGTTTCATGCTAAAGTGCTTCTCATCCTTACGTGTGTGGCTTTCCTGATGGATTTCCTTCTCACAATGAAAACCTTGACACGTTCCATCTGCTCTCTCTCCTACTCTTGAAAACACTTCCCACAGAACAAGATTCGAATGGGGACAGAGATTCTACAGTAAGTATGTCTGTGGGACAGGCACGGGGCACATTCCTTGCGATTTCACACTTTGCATTGGATAAGTCCACCATGTCCAGGGTGAGATGCTAGTAGAAACCCGGTGTCTCTGCAGTGGTGTTTCTTCCGACTGAATAGTACTCCCTTTGTTTAGGATTCAACACATACGTTTTGTGACTGTGAATTCCTTGCGAACACAGATGGGAGCTCGAAGTCGCGTTTGAGATAGACTTGGTTCGCAGAGATTCGTGTATGCCTTTCCTCTGCCTAACTCGCATACTTTGGAAGACGCTTCTATCTTCGTGACCCATGCATGGTGTTCTTTGAGAGAAGCCCTCCATAAGATGTTGTTCCGCGAGTAAGGTAGATCACGCTTCCCCTCTGCTTTCTTTCACACTTTGCATCAAGCCGCTTCGTTTCTTAGCAGAGGAGGTGGCAGTCGAAGGACCGCACCTCCACAGCGTTGATTTGTAGAACTAAGTGTATAGCACGTTCCTTACACTTCCTCCCATTTCCAGACACACACCTCTATAGGGGACAACTTGTGACTTGGTGGTAACATTCGACCCACATTTTTCTTCACTCTTCAGCCTATGGCATTTTCCTTACGCTTTCAGGCGAAAAACTGAAAATGCTTCTAGCTTCCTGAAACAAGATCTGAGTAGGGAGAAACGTTCGACACAACTTCTTTCTCAAGCTGTGGTACATGACACAGTATTTGTGCCTTCACTGCGAACGTTGGAAATTGCTTCCATATTCTTCCCTGTAGGCGGTAGTGGAAAGACTATTTCCCTGCAGTTTTGTTTCTTGAGAGGTGAGTATAAGAACCTTCCCTTAGAGAGCAACACATATATCTCCAAGGGCTTCTATCTTCAAGATCCAAGATGTTCGCACGACAGCCTGTTTGACGTGGCCTTGTTTCTCAGAGTTCAGTGTAAGGCTACTAGGCCTGAGGCGAGCCCACGTCCATTTGAAGACCCATCCACCCGCATGACACAGGACTTAAAGGAGAGAAACCCTCCGCACACCGTGTTACCCGCTGTACAGGATCGCGGGTTCCAACTATTTTCTTGCACACAAGGTTTAACAAGCTGCTTCCAAACTTACGAAAAGAGATGGTAGTCGAAGGACGGCAACAAAATAGATTTGTTCTTAGAGTTAAACAAACGTATGCCATCTTCCTTAGGCTTGCTCACATCCTCCATTTCCATACATCGTTCTTCATGTCATGACTGTAGGCACATTCGACACGGAGAGTTAAGTCTAGCCCATGTCCGTTACGCCTTCACACCCACTACGGAAAACATTTTCATCTCACTGAAACCATAGGACACCTGAGGGAAGCCTACTTCAGAAGAGGTTTCTCCAGCACCGTCACAGGGCCCTTTCAAGATGCCTTCTCCGTTTCATGCTAAAGTTCTTCTCATTCTTAACGTGTATGGCTTTCCTAATGGATTTCTTTCTCACAACGAAAACCTTGACACGTTCCATCTGCTCTCTCTCCTACTCTTGAAAACACTTCTCACAGAACAAGGTTCGAATGGGGACAGACATTCTACAGTAAGTATGTCTGTGGGACAGGCACGGGGCACATTCCTTGCGATTTCACACTTACATGGGTAACGTCTACCATGTTCAGGGAAGATGTTAGTAGAAACACGGTTTCTCTGCAGTGGTGTTTCTTCAGACTGCATAGTACTCCCTTTGCTTAGGATTCAACCCATACGTTTTGTGACTATGAATTCCTCGCGAACCCAGATGGGAGCTCGAAGTCGCGTTTGAGATGGACTTGCTTCGCAGAGATTCATGTATGCCTTTCCTTTGGCGAAGTCACATACATTTGAAAACCCTTCCCTCTTCGTGACCCATGGTGTTCGTTGAGAAAAGCCCTCCATAAGAAGTTGTTCGGCGACTAAGGTATGTCTCTCTTCCTTCCCCTCCGTACTCTTTCACACTTTGCTTCAAGCCGCTTCGTTCCTTAGCAAAGCAGATGGCAGTCGAAGGACCGCACCGCCACAGCGTTGTTTCTTCGACTTAAGTGTATCACACGTCCCTTATGCTTCCTCCTATTTCCAGACACACACCTCTCTAGGGGACTACTAGTGGGTTGGTTGTCACATTCGACCCACATTTTTCTTCACAATTCAGCGTGTGGCGTTTTCCTGGTGTTTTCAAACAAAGTACTGACAAGGCTTCTATCTTCCCGAAACAAGATCTGAGTTGGGAGAGGCTTTCGATACAAGTTCGTTCTCAAGCAGTGGTATATGGCACAGTATTTGTGCCTTCGCTTTTAACGTCGGGACTTTCCTCCATTTTCTTCCCTGTAGATGGTAGTGGAAAGGCGATTTCTCTACCGTTTTGTTCCTTGAGAGCTGAGTGTTAGACACTTACACCTATATCTCCAAAGGCTTCACGCTTCCCGAACCAAGAGGTTAGCAGGAAATCCTGTTGGACGTGGCCTTGTTTCTCTGAGTTCAGTGGAAGGCGCTGCTGAGGCGAGCTCGCGTACATTTGAAGGCCCTTCCAACTTCATGACACAAGACTTTCGTGCAGAGAAACCCTCCACACAACGTGTTCCTCACCGTAGTGTACCGCGCTTTCCGTCTCTTTCCTTTTACACTACGTTGTAAAAAGGTGCTTCCATCCGTAGGGAAAGAGCTGGTCGTCGAAGGACGGCAAACCTCTAGATTTGTTCTTAGAGTTAACCATGGGTAGGCAATCCTCCTTATGCTTCCTCACATAATACATATCCATACTCATCCTTCCTCATGGAACGGCCGCACTTCCACAGCGGTGTTTTGTAGAAATAAGTGTATAGCACTTTCCTTACGCTTCCTCCGATTTACAGACACACACCTCTATAGGGGACAACTTGTGACTTGGTGGTAACATTCGACCCACATTTTTCTTCACAATTCAGCCTATGGCATTTTCCTTGCGCTTTCACGCGAAGAACTGAAAACACTTCTAGCTTCCTGAAACAAGATCTGAGTAGGGAGAAACTTTCGACACAACTTCTTTCTCAAGCAGTGGTACATGACACAGTATTTGTGCCTTCACTGCGAACGTTGGAAATTGCTTCCATCTTCGTCCCTGTAGGTGGTAGTGCAAAGATCATTTCCCTGCAGCTTTGTTTCTTGAGAGGTGAGTATAAGAACCCTCCCTTAGAGAGCAGCACATATATCTCCAAGGGCTTCTATCTTCAAGAACCAAGATGTTCGCACGAAAACCTGTTTGACGAGGCCTTCTTTCTCAGAGTTCAGTGTAAGGCTACTAGGCCTGAAGGGAGCCCACGTCCATTTGAAGACCCATCCACCTGCATGACACAGGACTTAAAGGAGAGAAACCCTCTGCACAACGTGTTCCCCGCTGTACAGGAAGGCACGTTCCACCTCTTTCCTTGCACACAAGGTTTAACAAGCTGCTTCCTACCTTACGAAAAGAGATGGTAGTCGAAGGACGGCAACAATATAGATTTGTTCTTAGAGTTAAACAAACGTATGCCATCTTCCTTAGGCTTGCTCACATCCTCCATTTCCATACATCGTTCTTCATGTCACGACTGTAGGCACATTCGACACGGAGAGTTAAGTCTACTCCATGTCCCTTACGCCTTCACACCCACTAGGGAAAACACTTTCATCTCACTGAAACCGTTGCACAGCTGAGGGAAGCCTACCTCAGAAGAGGTTTCTCCAGCACCGTCACAGGGCCCATTCAAGATGCCTTCACCGTTTCATGCTAAAGTGCTTCTCATCCTTACGTGTGTGGCTTTCCTGATGGATTTCCTTCTCACAATGAAAACCTTGACACGTTCCATCTGCTCTCTCTCCTACTCTTGAAAACACTTCCCACAGAACAAGATTCGAATGGGGACAGAGATTCTACAGTAAGTATGTCTGTGGGACAGGCACGGGGCACATTCCTTGCGATTTCACACTTTGCATTGGATAAGTCCACCATGTCCAGGGTGAGATGCTAGTAGAAACCCGGTGTCTCTGCAGTGGTGTTTCTTCCGACTGAATAGTACTCCCTTTGTTTAGGATTCAACACATACGTTTTGTGACTGTGAATTCCTCGCGAACACAGATGGGAGCTCGAAGTCGCGTTTGAGATAGACTTGGTTCGCAGAGATTCGTGTATGCCTTTCCTCTGCCTAACTCGCATACTTTGGAAGACGCTTCTATCTTCGTGACCCATGCATGGTGTTCTTTGAGAGAAGCCCTCCATAAGATGTTGTTCCGCGAGTAAGGTAGATCACGCTTCCCCTCTGCTTTCTTTCACACTTTGCATCAAGCCGCTTCGTTTCTTAGCAGAGGAGGTGGCAGTCGAAGGACCGCACCTCCACAGCGTTGATTTGTAGAACTAAGTGTATAGCACGTTCCTTACACTTCCTCCCATTTCCAGACACACACCTCTATAGGGGACAACTTGTGACTTGGTGGTAACATTCGACCCACATTTTTCTTCACTCTTCAGCCTATGGCATTTTCCTTACGCTTTCAGGCGAAAAACTGAAAATGCTTCTAGCTTCCTGAAACAAGATCTGAGTAGGGAGAAACGTTCGACACAACTTCTTTCTCAAGCTGTGGTACATGACACAGTATTTGTGCCTTCACTGCGAACGTTGGAAATTGCTTCCATATTCTTCCCTGTAGGCGGTAGTGGAAAGACTATTTCCCTGCAGTTTTGTTTCTTGAGAGGTGAGTATAAGAACCTTCCCTTAGAGAGCAACACATATATCTCCAAGGGCTTCTATCTTCAAGATCCAAGATGTTCGCACGACAGCCTGTTTGACGTGGCCTTGTTTCTCAGAGTTCAGTGTAAGGCTACTAGGCCTGAGGCGAGCCCACGTCCATTTGAAGACCCATCCACCCGCATGACACAGGACTTAAAGGAGAGAAACCCTCCGCACACCGTGTTACCCGCTGTACAGGATCGCGGGTTCCAACTATTTTCTTGCACACAAGGTTTAACAAGCTGCTTCCAAACTTACGAAAAGAGATGGTAGTCGAAGGACGGCAACAAAATAGATTTGTTCTTAGAGTTAAACAAACGTATGCCATCTTCCTTAGGCTTGCTCACATCCTCCATTTCCATACATCGTTCTTCATGTCATGACTGTAGGCACATTCGACACGGAGAGTTAAGTCTAGCCCATGTCCGTTACGCCTTCACACCCACTACGGAAAACATTTTCATCTCACTGAAACCATAGGACACCTG
Source organism: Eumetopias jubatus (assembly GCF_037043125.1). Lineage (NCBI taxonomy): Eukaryota > Metazoa > Chordata > Mammalia > Carnivora > Otariidae > Eumetopias > Eumetopias jubatus. The sequence continues at coordinate 148,795 of NW_028274995.1, forward strand.
AGGGAAGCCTACTTCAGAAGAGGTTTCTCCAGCACCGTCACAGGGCCCTTTCAAGATGCCTTCTCCGTTTCATGCTAAAGTTCTTCTCATTCTTAACGTGTATGGCTTTCCTAATGGATTTCTTTCTCACAACGAAAACCTTGACACGTTCCATCTGCTCTCTCTCCTACTCTTGAAAACACTTCTCACAGAACAAGGTTCGAATGGGGACAGACATTCTACAGTAAGTATGTCTGTGGGACAGGCACGGGGCACATTCCTTGCGATTTCACACTTACATGGGTAACGTCTACCATGTTCAGGGAAGATGTTAGTAGAAACACGGTTTCTCTGCAGTGGTGTTTCTTCAGACTGCATAGTACTCCCTTTGCTTAGGATTCAACCCATACGTTTTGTGACTATGAATTCCTCGCGAACCCAGATGGGAGCTCGAAGTCGCGTTTGAGATGGACTTGCTTCGCAGAGATTCATGTATGCCTTTCCTTTGGCGAAGTCACATACATTTGAAAACCCTTCCCTCTTCGTGACCCATGGTGTTCGTTGAGAAAAGCCCTCCATAAGAAGTTGTTCGGCGACTAAGGTATGTCTCTCTTCCTTCCCCTCCGTACTCTTTCACACTTTGCTTCAAGCCGCTTCGTTCCTTAGCAAAGCAGATGGCAGTCGAAGGACCGCACCGCCACAGCGTTGTTTCTTCGACTTAAGTGTATCACACGTCCCTTATGCTTCCTCCTATTTCCAGACACACACCTCTCTAGGGGACTACTAGTGGGTTGGTTGTCACATTCGACCCACATTTTTCTTCACAATTCAGCGTGTGGCGTTTTCCTGGTGTTTTCAAACAAAGTACTGACAAGGCTTCTATCTTCCCGAAACAAGATCTGAGTTGGGAGAGGCTTTCGATACAAGTTCGTTCTCAAGCAGTGGTATATGGCACAGTATTTGTGCCTTCGCTTTTAACGTCGGGACTTTCCTCCATTTTCTTCCCTGTAGATGGTAGTGGAAAGGCGATTTCTCTACCGTTTTGTTCCTTGAGAGCTGAGTGTTAGACACTTACACCTATATCTCCAAAGGCTTCACGCTTCCCGAACCAAGAGGTTAGCAGGAAATCCTGTTGGACGTGGCCTTGTTTCTCTGAGTTCAGTGGAAGGCGCTGCTGAGGCGAGCTCGCGTACATTTGAAGGCCCTTCCAACTTCATGACACAAGACTTTCGTGCAGAGAAACCCTCCACACAACGTGTTCCTCACCGTAGTGTACCGCGCTTTCCGTCTCTTTCCTTTTACACTACGTTGTAAAAAGGTGCTTCCATCCGTAGGGAAAGAGCTGGTCGTCGAAGGACGGCAAACCTCTAGATTTGTTCTTAGAGTTAACCATGGGTAGGCAATCCTCCTTATGCTTCCTCACATAATACATATCCATACTCATCCTTCCTCATGGAACGGCCGCACTTCCACAGCGGTGTTTTGTAGAAATAAGTGTATAGCACTTTCCTTACGCTTCCTCCGATTTACAGACACACACCTCTATAGGGGACAACTTGTGACTTGGTGGTAACATTCGACCCACATTTTTCTTCACAATTCAGCCTATGGCATTTTCCTTGCGCTTTCACGCGAAGAACTGAAAACACTTCTAGCTTCCTGAAACAAGATCTGAGGAGGGAGAAACTTTCGACACAACTTCTTTCTCAAGCAGTGGTACATGACACAGTATTTGTGCCTTCACTGCGAACGTTGGAAATTGCTTCCATCTTCGTCCCTGTAGGTGGTAGTGGAAAGACTATTTCCCTGCAGCTTTGTTTCTTGAGAGGTGAGTATAAGAACCTTCCCTTAGAGAGCAGCACATATATCTCCAAGGGCTTCTATCTTCAAGAACCAAGATGTTCGCACGAAAACCTGTTTGACGAGGCCTTCTTTCTCAGAGTTCAGTGTAAGGCTACTAGGCCTGAAGGGAGCCCACGTCCATTTGAAGACCCATCCACCTGCATGACACAGGACTTAAAGGAGAGAAACCCTCTGCACAACGTGTTCCCCGCTGTACAGGAAGGCACGTTCCACCTCTTTCCTTGCACACAATGTTTAACAAGCTGCTTCCAACCTTACGAAAAGAGATGGTAGTCGAAGGACGGCAACACTCTAGATTTGTTCTTAGAGTTAAAGAAACGAGTGCCATCTTCCTTAGGCTTGCTCACATCATCCATTTCCATACATCGTTCTTCATGTCACGACTGTAGGCACATTCGCCACGGAGAGTTAAGTCTAGACCATGTCCCTTACGCGTTCACACCCGCTAGGGAAAACACTTTCATCGCACTGAAACCATAGGACAGCTGAGGGAAGCCTACTTCAGAAGAGGTTTCTCCAGCACCGTCACAGGGCCCATTCAAGATGCCTTCACCGTTTCATGCTAAAGTGCTTCTCATCCTTACGTGTATGGCTTTCCTGATGGATTTCCTTCTCACAATGAAAACCTTGACACGTTCCATCTGTTCTCTCTCCTACTCTTGAAAACACTTCCCACGGAACAAGATTCGAATGGGGACAGACATTCTACACTAAGTATGTCTGTGGGACAGGCACGGGGCACATTCCTTGCGATTTCACACTTTACATTGGAAAAGTCTACCATGTTCAGGGTGAGATGTTAGTAGAAACACGGTTTCTCTGCAGTGGTGTTTCTTCAGACTGATTAGTACTCCCTTGGTTTAGGATTCAACACATACGTTCTGTGAGTATGAATTCCCCGCGAACCCAGGTGGGAGCTCGAAGTCGCGTTTGAGATAGACTTGGTTCTCACAGATTTGTGTATGCCTTTCCTCTGCCTAACTCGCATACTTTGGAAGACGCTTCTATCTTCGTGACCCATGCATGGTGTTCGTTGAGAAAAGCCCTCCGTAAGAAGTTGTTCCGCGAGTAAGGTCGATCACGCTTCCCCTCTGCTTTCTTTCACACTTTGCCTCAAGCCGCTTCGTTTCTTAGCAGAGGAGGTGGCAGTCGAAAGACCGCACCTCCACAGCGCTGTTTTGTAGACCCAAGTGTATAGCACATTCCTTACGCTTCCTCTCATTTCCAGACATACACCTCTCTAGGAGACAACGAGTGTTTTGCTTATGCTTCTCTCTACCGAAACAAGATCTGAGTTGGGAGAAGCTTTCGACACGACTTCTTTCTCAAGCAGCGCTATATGGCCCAGTACCTGTGCCTTCGCTGTGACCGTTGGAACGTTCTTCCATCTTCTTCCCAGTAGATGGCAGTAGAAGGACTATCTCCCTCTACCGTGTTGTTCCTTGAGAGGTGAGTGTAAGGCACTGACACATATAGCTCAGAAGGCTTCATTCTTCCCGAACCAAGATGTGAGCTCGAAATCAGTTTTCACATGCCGTTGTTTCTCTGAGTTCAGCGTAAGGCTCTGCTGAGGCTAGCTCGCCTACATTTGAAGGCCTTCCAACTTCATGACAGAAGCCTTCACACTTGGTGTAAAGCCGCTTCGATCCTTAGGAAAGCAGAAGGGAGTCGAAGGACCGCTCCTCCACAGCATTGTTCTTGAAGAATTAATTGCAGAGCTCGTTGCTTATGCTTCCTCCGATTTCCATACACACACCTCTATAGGGGACAACTTGTGAGTTGGTGATAACATTCGACCCACATTTTTCTTTACAATTCAGCCTATGGCATTTTCCTTACGCTTTCACGCAAAGAACTGAAAATGTTTCTAGCTTCCTGAAACAAGATCTGAGTAGGGAGAAACTTTCGACACAACTTCTTTCTCAAGCAGTGGTACCTGACACAGATTTGTGCCTTCACTGCGAACGTTGGAAATTGCTTCCATCTTCATCCCTGTAGGTGGTAGTGGAAAGACTATTTCCCTGCAGCTTTGTTTCTTGAGAGGTGAGTATAAGAACCTTCCCTTAGAGAGCAACACATATATCTCCAAGGGCTTCTATCTTCAAGAACCAAGATGTTCGCACGAAAACCTGTTTGACGAGGCCTTCTTTCTCAGAGTTCAGTGTAAGGCTACCAGGCCTGAAGGGAGCCCACGTCCATTTGAAGCCCCATCCACCTGCATGACACAGGACTTAAAGGAGAGAAGCTCTCTGCACAACGTGTTTCCCGATGTACAGGAATGCGCGTTCCACCTCTTTCCTTGCACACAAGGTTTAACAAGCTGCTTCCTTCCTTACTAAAAGAGATGGTAGTCGAAGGACGGCAACAAAATAGATTTGTTCTTAGAGTTAAACAAACGTATGCCATCTTCCTTAGGCTTGCTCACATCATCCATTTCCATACATTGTTCTTCATGTCATGACTGTAGGCACATTCGACACGGAGAGTTAAGTCTAGCCCATGTCCCTTGCGCCTTCACCCCCACTACGGAAAACATTTTCATCTCACTGAAACCATAGGACACCTGAGGGAAGCCTACTTCAGAAGAGGTTTCTCCAGCACCGTCACAGGGCCCTTTCAAGATGCCTTCTCCGTTTCATGCTAAAGTTCTTCTCATTCTTACGTGTATGGCTTTCCTAATGGATTTCTTTCTCACAGTGAAAACCTTGACACGTTCCATCTGCTCTCTCTCCTACTCTTGAAAACACTTCTCACAGAACAAGGTTCGAATGGGGACAGACATTCTACAGTAAGTATGTCTGTGGGACAGGCACGGGGCACATTCCTTGCGATTTCACACTTACATGGGTAACGTCTACCATGTTCAGGGAAGATGTTAGTAGAAACACGGTTTCTCTGCAGTGGTGTTTCTTCAGACTGCATAGTACTCCCTTTGTTTAGGATTCAGCCCATACGTTTTGTGACTATGAATTCCTCGCGAACCCAGATGGGAGCTCGAAGTCGCGTTTGAGATGGACTTGCTTCGCAGAGATTCATGTATGCCTTTCCTTTGGCGAAGTCACATACATTTGAAAACCCTTCCCTCTTCGTGACCCATGGTGTTCCTTGAGAAAAGCCCTCCATAAGAAGTTGTTCGGCGACTAAGGTATGTCTCTCTTCCTTCCCCTCCGTACTCTTTCACACTTTGCTTCAAGCCGCTTCGTTCCTTAGCAAAGCAGATGGCAGTCGAAGGACCGCACCGCCACAGCGTTGTTTCTTCGACTTAAGTGTATCACACGTCCCTTATGCTTCCTCCTATTTCCAGACACACACCTCTCTAGGGGACTACTAGTGGGTTGGTTGTCACATTCGACCCACATTTTTCTTCACAATTCAGCGTGTGGCGTTTTCCTGGTGTTTTCAAACAAAGTACTGACAAGGCTTCTATCTTCCCGAAACAAGATCTGAGTTGGGAGAGGCTTTCGATACAAGTTCGTTCTCAAGCAGTGGTATATGGCACAGTATTTGTGCCTTCGCTTTTAACGTCGGGACTTTCCTCCATTTTCTTCCCTGTAGATGGTAGTGGAAAGGCGATTTCTCTACCGTTTTGTTCCTTGAGAGCTGAGTGTTAGACACTTACACCTATATCTCCAAAGGCTTCACGCTTCCCGAACCAAGAGGTTAGCAGGAAATCCTGTTGGACGTGGCCTTGTTTCTCTGAGTTCAGTGGAAGGCGCTGCTGAGGCGAGCTCGCGTACATTTGAAGGCCCTTCCAACTTCATGACACAAGACTTTCGTGCAGAGAAACCCTCCACACAACGTGTTCCTCACCGTAGTGTACCGCGCTTTCCGTCTCTTTCCTTTTACACTACGTTGTAAAAAGGTGCTTCCATCCGTAGGGAAAGAGCTGGTCGTCGAAGGACGGCAAACCTCTAGATTTGTTCTTAGAGTTAACCATGGGTAGGCAATCCTCCTTATGCTTCCTCACATAATACATATCCATACTCATCCTTCCTCATGGAACGGCCGCACTTCCACAGCGGTGTTTTGTAGAAATAAGTGTATAGCACTTTCCTTACGCTTCCTCCGATTTACAGACACACACCTCTATAGGGGACAACTTGTGACTTGGTGGTAACATTCGACCCACATTTTTCTTCACAATTCAGCCTATGGCATTTTCCTTGCGCTTTCACGCGAAGAACTGAAAACACTTCTAGCTTCCTGAAACAAGATCTGAGGAGGGAGAAACTTTCGACACAACTTCTTTCTCAAGCAGTGGTACATGACACAGTATTTGTGCCTTCACTGCGAACGTTGGAAATTGCTTCCATCTTCGTCCCTGTAGGTGGTAGTGGAAAGACTATTTCCCTGCAGCTTTGTTTCTTGAGAGGTGAGTATAAGAACCTTCCCTTAGAGAGCAGCACATATATCTCCAAGGGCTTCTATCTTCAAGAACCAAGATGTTCGCACGAAAACCTGTTTGACGAGGCCTTCTTTCTCAGAGTTCAGTGTAAGGCTACTAGGCCTGAAGGGAGCCCACGTCCATTTGAAGACCCATCCACCTGCATGACACAGGACTTAAAGGAGAGAAACCCTCTGCACAACGTGTTCCCCGCTGTACAGGAAGGCACGTTCCACCTCTTTCCTTGCACACAATGTTTAACAAGCTGCTTCCAACCTTACGAAAAGAGATGGTAGTCGAAGGACGGCAACACTCTAGATTTGTTCTTAGAGTTAAAGAAACGAGTGCCATCTTCCTTAGGCTTGCTCACATCATCCATTTCCATACATCGTTCTTCATGTCACGACTGTAGGCACATTCGCCACGGAGAGTTAAGTCTAGACCATGTCCCTTACGCGTTCACACCCGCTAGGGAAAACACTTTCATCGCACTGAAACCATAGGACAGCTGAGGGAAGCCTACTTCAGAAGAGGTTTCTCCAGCACCGTCACAGGGCCCATTCAAGATGCCTTCACCGTTTCATGCTAAAGTGCTTCTCATCCTTACGTGTATGGCTTTCCTGATGGATTTCCTTCTCACAATGAAAACCTTGACACGTTCCATCTGTTCTCTCTCCTACTCTTGAAAACACTTCCCACGGAACAAGATTCGAATGGGGACAGACATTCTACACTAAGTATGTCTGTGGGACAGGCACGGGGCACATTCCTTGCGATTTCACACTTTACATTGGAAAAGTCTACCATGTTCAGGGTGAGATGTTAGTAGAAACACGGTTTCTCTGCAGTGGTGTTTCTTCAGACTGATTAGTACTCCCTTGGTTTAGGATTCAACACATACGTTCTGTGAGTATGAATTCCTCGCGAACCCAGGTGGGAGCTCGAAGTCGCGTTTGAGATAGACTTGGTTCTCACAGATTTGTGTATGCCTTTCCTCTGCCTAACTCGCATACTTTGGAAGACGCTTCTATCTTCGTGACCCATGCATGGTGTTCGTTGAGAAAAGCCCTCCGTAAGAAGTTGTTCCGCGAGTAAGGTCGATCACGCTTCCCCTCTGCTTTCTTTCACACTTTGCCTCAAGCCGCTTCGTTTCTTAGCAGAGGAGGTGGCAGTCGAAAGACCGCACCTCCACAGCGCTGTTTTGTAGACCCAAGTGTATAGCACATTCCTTACGCTTCCTCTCATTTCCAGACATACACCTCTCTAGGAGACAACGAGTGTTTTGCTTATGCTTCTCTCTACCGAAACAAGATCTGAGTTGGGAGAAGCTTTCGACACGACTTCTTTCTCAAGCAGCGCTATATGGCCCAGTACCTGTGCCTTCGCTGTGACCGTTGGAACGTTCTTCCATCTTCTTCCCAGTAGATGGCAGTAGAAGGACTATCTCCCTCTACCGTGTTGTTCCTTGAGAGGTGAGTGTAAGGCACTGACACATATAGCTCAGAAGGCTTCATTCTTCCCGAACCAAGATGTGAGCTCGAAATCAGTTTTCACATGCCGTTGTTTCTCTGAGTTCAGCGTAAGGCTCTGCTGAGGCTAGCTCGCCTACATTTGAAGGCCTTCCAACTTCATGACAGAAGCCTTCACACTTGGTGTAAAGCCGCTTCGATCCTTAGGAAAGCAGAAGGGAGTCGAAGGACCGCTCCTCCACAGCATTGTTCTTGAAGAATTAATTGCAGAGCTCGTTATTTATGCTTCCTCCGATTTCCATACACACACCTCTATAGGGGACAACTTGTGAGTTGGTGATAACATTCGACCCACATTTTTCTTTACAATTCAGCCTATGGCATTTTCCTTACGCTTTCACGCAAAGAACTGAAAATGTTTCTAGCTTCCTGAAACAAGATCTGAGTAGGGAGAAACTTTCGACACAACTTCTTTCTCAAGCAGTGGTACCTGACACAGATTTGTGCCTTCACTGCGAACGTTGGAAATTGCTTCCATCTTCATCCCTGTAGGTGGTAGTGGAAAGACTATTTCCCTGCAGCTTTGTTTCTTGAGAGGTGAGTATAAGAACCTTCCCTTAGAGAGCAACACATATATCTCCAAGGGCTTCTATCTTCAAGAACCAAGATGTTCGCACGAAAACCTGTTTGACGAGGCCTTCTTTCTCAGAGTTCAGTGTAAGGCTACCAGGCCTGAAGGGAGCCCACGTCCATTTGAAGCCCCATCCACCTGCATGACACAGGACTTAAAGGAGAGAAGCTCTCTGCACAACGTGTTTCCCGATGTACAGGAATGCACGTTCCACCTCTTTCCTTGCACACAAGGTTTAACAAGCTGCTTCCTTCCTTACTAAAAGAGATGGTAGTCGAAGGACGGCAACAAAATAGATTTGTTCTTAGAGTTAAACAAACGTATGCCATCTTCCTTAGGCTTGCTCACATCATCCATTTCCATACATTGTTCTTCATGTCATGACTGTAGGCACATTCGACACGGAGAGTTAAGTCTAGCCCATGTCCCTTGCGCCTTCACCCCCACTACGGAAAACATTTTCATCTCACTGAAACCATAGGACACCTGAGGGAAGCCTACTTCAGAAGAGGTTTCTCCAGCACCGTCACAGGGCCCTTTCAAGATGCCTTCTCCGTTTCATGCTAAAGTTCTTCTCATTCTTACGTGTATGGCTTTCCTAATGGATTTCTTTCTCACAATGAAAACCTTGACACGTTCCATCTGCTCTCTCTCCTACTCTTGAAAACACTTCTCACAGAACAAGGTTCGAATGGGGACAGACATTCTACAGTAAGTATGTCTGTGGGACAGGCACGGGGCACATTCCTTGCGATTTCACACTTACATGGGTAACGTCTACCATGTTCAGGGAAGATGTTAGTAGAAACACGGTTTCTCTGCAGTGGTGTTTCTTCAGACTGCATAGTACTCCCTTTGTTTAGGATTCAGCCCATACGTTTTGTGACTATGAATTCCTCGCGAACCCAGATGGGAGCTCGAAGTCGCGTTTGAGATGGACTTGCTTCGCAGAGATTCATGTATGCCTTTCCTTTGGCGAAGTCACATACATTTGAAAACCCTTCCCTCTTCGTGACCCATGGTGTTCGTTGAGAAAAGCCCTCCATAAGAAGTTGTTCGGCGACTAAGGTATGTCTCTCTTCCTTCCCCTCCGTACTCTTTCACACTTTGCTTCAAGCCGCTTCGTTCCTTAGCAAAGCAGATGGCAGTCGAAGGACCGCACCGCCACAGCGTTGTTTCTTCGACTTAAGTGTATCACACGTCCCTTATGCTTCCTCCTATTTCCAGACACACACCTCTCTAGGGGACTACTAGTGGGTTGGTTGTCACATTCGACCCACATTTTTCTTCACAATTCAGCGTGTGGCGTTTTCCTGGTGTTTTCAAACAAAGTACTGACAAGGCTTCTATCTTCCCGAAACAAGATCTGAGTTGGGAGAGGCTTTCGATACAAGTTCGTTCTCAAGCAGTGGTATATGGCACAGTATTTGTGCCTTCGCTTTTAACGTCGGGACTTTCCTCCATTTTCTTCCCTGTAGATGGTAGTGGAAAGGCGATTTCTCTACCGTTTTGTTCCTTGAGAGCTGAGTGTTAGACACTTACACCTATATCTCCAAAGGCTTCACGCTTCCCGAACCAAGAGGTTAGCAGGAAATCCTGTTGGACGTGGCCTTGTTTCTCTGAGTTCAGTGGAAGGCGCTGCTGAGGCGAGCTCGCGTACATTTGAAGGCCCTTCCAACTTCATGACACAAGACTTTCGTGCAGAGAAACCCTCCACACAACGTGTTCCTCACCGTAGTGTACCGCGCTTTCCGTCTCTTTCCTTTTACACTACGTTGTAAAAAGGTGCTTCCATCCGTAGGGAAAGAGCTGGTCGTCGAAGGACGGCAAACCTCTAGATTTGTTCTTAGAGTTAACCATGGGTAGGCAATCCTCCTTATGCTTCCTCACATAATACATATCCATACTCATCCTTCCTCATGGAACGGCCGCACTTCCACAGCGGTGTTTTGTAGAAATAAGTGTATAGCACTTTCCTTACGCTTCCTCCGATTTACAGACACACACCTCTATAGGGGACAACTTGTGACTTGGTGGTAACATTCGACCCACATTTTTCTTCACAATTCAGCCTATGGCATTTTCCTTGCGCTTTCACGCGAAGAACTGAAAACACTTCTAGCTTCCTGAAACAAGATCTGAGGAGGGAGAAACTTTCGACACAACTTCTTTCTCAAGCAGTGGTACATGACACAGTATTTGTGCCTTCACTGCGAACGTTGGAAATTGCTTCCATCTTCGTCCCTGTAGGTGGTAGTGGAAAGACTATTTCCCTGCAGCTTTGTTTCTTGAGAGGTGAGTATAAGAACCTTCCCTTAGAGAGCAGCACATATATCTCCAAGGGCTTCTATCTTCAAGAACCAAGATGTTCGCACGAAAACCTGTTTGACGAGGCCTTCTTTCTCAGAGTTCAGTGTAAGGCTACTAGGCCTGAAGGGAGCCCACGTCCATTTGAAGACCCATCCACCTGCATGACACAGGACTTAAAGGAGAGAAACCCTCTGCACAACGTGTTCCCCGCTGTACAGGAAGGCACGTTCCACCTCTTTCCTTGCACACAATGTTTAACAAGCTGCTTCCAACCTTACGAAAAGAGATGGTAGTCGAAGGACGGCAACACTCTAGATTTGTTCTTAGAGTTAAAGAAACGAGTGCCATCTTCCTTAGGCTTGCTCACATCATCCATTTCCATACATCGTTCTTCATGTCACGACTGTAGGCACATTCGCCACGGAGAGTTAAGTCTAGACCATGTCCCTTACGCGTTCACACCCGCTAGGGAAAACACTTTCATCGCACTGAAACCATAGGACAGCTGAGGGAAGCCTACTTCAGAAGAGGTTTCTCCAGCACCGTCACAGGGCCCATTCAAGATGCCTTCACCGTTTCATGCTAAAGTGCTTCTCATCCTTACGTGTATGGCTTTCCTGATGGATTTCCTTCTCACAATGAAAACCTTGACACGTTCCATCTGTTCTCTCTCCTACTCTTGAAAACACTTCCCACGGAACAAGATTCGAATGGGGACAGACATTCTACACTAAGTATGTCTGTGGGACAGGCACGGGGCACATTCCTTGCGATTTCACACTTTACATTGGAAAAGTCTACCATGTTCAGGGTGAGATGTTAGTAGAAACACGGTTTCTCTGCAGTGGTGTTTCTTCAGACTGATTAGTACTCCCTTGGTTTAGGATTCAACACATACGTTCTGTGAGTATGAATTCCTCGCGAACCCAGGTGGGAGCTCGAAGTCGCGTTTGAGATAGACTTGGTTCTCACAGATTTGTGTATGCCTTTCCTCTGCCTAACTCGCATACTTTGGAAGACGCTTCTATCTTCGTGACCCATGCATGGTGTTCGTTGAGAAAAGCCCTCCGTAAGAAGTTGTTCCGCGAGTAAGGTCGATCACGCTTCCCCTCTGCTTTCTTTCACACTTTGCCTCAAGCCGCTTCGTTTCTTAGCAGAGGAGGTGGCAGTCGAAAGACCGCACCTCCACAGCGCTGTTTTGTAGACCCAAGTGTATAGCACATTCCTTACGCTTCCTCTCATTTCCAGACATACACCTCTCTAGGAGACAACGAGTGTTTTGCTTATGCTTCTCTCTACCGAAACAAGATCTGAGTTGGGAGAAGCTTTCGACACGACTTCTTTCTCAAGCAGCGCTATATGGCCCAGTACCTGTGCCTTCGCTGTGACCGTTGGAACGTTCTTCCATCTTCTTCCCAGTAGATGGCAGTAGAAGGACTATCTCCCTCTACCGTGTTGTTCCTTGAGAGGTGAGTGTAAGGCACTGACACATATAGCTCAGAAGGCTTCATTCTTCCCGAACCAAGATGTGAGCTCGAAATCAGTTTTCACATGCCGTTGTTTCTCTGAGTTCAGCGTAAGGCTCTGCTGAGGCTAGCTCGCCTACATTTGAAGGCCTTCCAACTTCATGACAGAAGCCTTCACACTTGGTGTAAAGCCGCTTCGATCCTTAGGAAAGCAGAAGGGAGTCGAAGGACCGCTCCTCCACAGCATTGTTCTTGAAGAATTAATTGCAGAGCTCGTTGCTTATGCTTCCTCCGATTTCCATACACACACCTCTATAGGGGACAACTTGTGAGTTGGTGATAACATTCGACCCACATTTTTCTTTACAATTCAGCCTATGGCATTTTCCTTACGCTTTCACGCAAAGAACTGAAAATGTTTCTAGCTTCCTGAAACAAGATCTGAGTAGGGAGAAACTTTCGACACAACTTCTTTCTCAAGCAGTGGTACCTGACACAGATTTGTGCCTTCACTGCGAACGTTGGAAATTGCTTCCATCTTCATCCCTGTAGGTGGTAGTGGAAAGACTATTTCCCTGCAGCTTTGTTTCTTGAGAGGTGAGTATAAGAACCTTCCCTTAGAGAGCAACACATATATCTCCAAGGGCTTCTATCTTCAAGAACCAAGATGTTCGCACGAAAACCTGTTTGACGAGGCCTTCTTTCTCAGAGTTCAGTGTAAGGCTACCAGGCCTGAAGGGAGCCCACGTCCATTTGAAGCCCCATCCACCTGCATGACACAGGACTTAAAGGAGAGAAGCTCTCTGCACAACGTGTTTCCCGATGTACAGGAATGCGCGTTCCACCTCTTTCCTTGCACACAAGGTTTAACAAGCTGCTTCCTTCCTTACTAAAAGAGATGGTAGTCGAAGGACGGCAACAAAATAGATTTGTTCTTAGAGTTAAACAAACGTATGCCATCTTCCTTAGGCTTGCTCACATCCTCCATTTCCATACATCGTTCTTCATGTCATGACTGTAGGCACATTCGACACGGAGAGTTAAGTCTAGCCCATGTCCGTTACGCCTTCACACCCACTACGGAAAACATTTTCATCTCACTGAAACCATAGGACACCTGAGGGAAGCCTACTTCAGAAGAGGTTTCTCCAGCACCGTCACAGGGCCCTTTCAAGATGCCTTCTCCGTTTCATGCTAAAGTTCTTCTCATTCTTAACGTGTATGGCTTTCCTAATGGATTTCTTTCTCACAACGAAAACCTTGACACGTTCCATCTGCTCTCTCTCCTACTCTTGAAAACACTTCTCACAGAACAAGGTTCGAATGGGGACAGACATTCTACAGTAAGTATGTCTGTGGGACAGGCACGGGGCACATTCCTTGCGATTTCACACTTACATGGGTAACGTCTACCATGTTCAGGGAAGATGTTAGTAGAAACACGGTTTCTCTGCAGTGGTGTTTCTTCAGACTGCATAGTACTCCCTTTGCTTAGGATTCAACCCATACGTTTTGTGACTATGAATTCCTCGCGAACCCAGATGGGAGCTCGAAGTCGCGTTTGAGATGGACTTGCTTCGCAGAGATTCATGTATGCCTTTCCTTTGGCGAAGTCACATACATTTGAAAACCCTTCCCTCTTCGTGACCCATGGTGTTCGTTGAGAAAAGCCCTCCATAAGAAGTTGTTCGGCGACTAAGGTATGTCTCTCTTCCTTCCCCTCCGTACTCTTTCACACTTTGCTTCAAGCCGCTTCGTTCCTTAGCAAAGCAGATGGCAGTCGAAGGACCGCACCGCCACAGCGTTGTTTCTTCGACTTAAGTGTATCACACGTCCCTTATGCTTCCTCCTATTTCCAGACACACACCTCTCTAGGGGACTACTAGTGGGTTGGTTGTCACATTCGACCCACATTTTTCTTCACAATTCAGCGTGTGGCGTTTTCCTGGTGTTTTCAAACAAAGTACTGACAAGGCTTCTATCTTCCCGAAACAAGATCTGAGTTGGGAGAGGCTTTCGATACAAGTTCGTTCTCAAGCAGTGGTATATGGCACAGTATTTGTGCCTTCGCTTTTAACGTCGGGACTTTCCTCCATTTTCTTCCCTGTAGATGGTAGTGGAAAGGCGATTTCTCTACCGTTTTGTTCCTTGAGAGCTGAGTGTTAGACACTTACACCTATATCTCCAAAGGCTTCACGCTTCCCGAACCAAGAGGTTAGCAGGAAATCCTGTTGGACGTGGCCTTGTTTCTCTGAGTTCAGTGGAAGGCGCTGCTGAGGCGAGCTCGCGTACATTTGAAGGCCCTTCCAACTTCATGACACAAGACTTTCGTGCAGAGAAACCCTCCACACAACGTGTTCCTCACCGTAGTGTACCGCGCTTTCCGTCTCTTTCCTTTTACACTACGTTGTAAAAAGGTGCTTCCATCCGTAGGGAAAGAGCTGGTCGTCGAAGGACGGCAAACCTCTAGATTTGTTCTTAGAGTTAACCATGGGTAGGCAATCCTCCTTATGCTTCCTCACATAATACATATCCATACTCATCCTTCCTCATGGAACGGCCGCACTTCCACAGCGTTGTTTTGTAGAAATAAGTGTATAGCACTTTCCTTACGCTTCCTCCGATTTACAGACACACACCTCTATAGGGGACAACTTGTGACTTGGTGGTAACATTCGACCCACATTTTTCTTCACAATTCAGCCTATGGCATTTTCCTTGCCCTTTCACGCGAAGAACTGAAAACACTTCTAGCTTCCTGAAACAAGATCTGAGTAGGGAGAAACTTTCGACACAACTTCTTTCTCAAGCAGTGGTACATGACACAGTATTTGTGCCTTCACTGCGAACGTTGGAAATTGCTTCCATCTTCGTCCCTGTAGGTGGTAGTGCAAAGATCATTTCCCTGCAGCTTTGTTTCTTGAGAGGTGAGTATAAGAACCCTCCCTTAGAGAGCAGCACATATATCTCCAAGGGCTTCTATCTTCAAGAACCAAGATGTTCGCACGAAAACCTGTTTGACGAGGCCTTCTTTCTCAGAGTTCAGTGTAAGGCTACTAGGCCTGAAGGGAGCCCACGTCCATTTGAAGACCCATCCACCTGCATGACACAGGACTTAAAGGAGAGAAACCCTCTGCACAACGTGTTCCCCGCTGTACAGGAAGGCACGTTCCACCTCTTTCCTTGCACACAAGGTTTAACAAGCTGCTTCCTACCTTACGAAAAGAGATGGTAGTCGAAGGACGGCAACAATATAGATTTGTTCTTAGAGTTAAACAAACGTATGCCATCTTCCTTAGGCTTGCTCACATCCTCCATTTCCATACATCGTTCTTCATGTCACGACTGTAGGCACATTCGACACGGAGAGTTAAGTCTACTCCATGTCCCTTACGCCTTCACACCCACTAGGGAAAACACTTTCATCTCACTGAAACCGTTGCACAGCTGAGGGAAGCCTACCTCAGAAGAGGTTTCTCCAGCACCGTCACAGGGCCCATTCAAGATGCCTTCACCGTTTCATGCTAAAGTGCTTCTCATCCTTACGTGTGTGGCTTTCCTGATGGATTTCCTTCTCACAATGAAAACCTTGACACGTTCCATCTGCTCTCTCTCCTACTCTTGAAAACACTTCCCACAGAACAAGATTCGAATGGGGACAGAGATTCTACAGTAAGTATGTCTGTGGGACAGGCACGGGGCACATTCCTTGCGATTTCACACTTTGCATTGGATAAGTCCACCATGTCCAGGGTGAGATGCTAGTAGAAACCCGGTGTCTCTGCAGTGGTGTTTCTTCCGACTGAATAGTACTCCCTTTGTTTAGGATTCAACACATACGTTTTGTGACTGTGAATTCCTCGCGAACACAGATGGGAGCTCGAAGTCGCGTTTGAGATAGACTTGGTTCGCAGAGATTCGTGTATGCCTTTCCTCTGCCTAACTCGCATACTTTGGAAGACGCTTCTATCTTCGTGACCCATGCATGGTGTTCTTTGAGAGAAGCCCTCCATAAGATGTTGTTCCGCGAGTAAGGTAGATCACGCTTCCCCTCTGCTTTCTTTCACACTTTGCATCAAGCCGCTTCGTTTCTTAGCAGAGGAGGTGGCAGTCGAAGGACCGCACCTCCACAGCGTTGATTTGTAGAACTAAGTGTATAGCACGTTCCTTACACTTCCTCCCATTTCCAGACACACACCTCTATAGGGGACAACTTGTGACTTGGTGGTAACATTCGACCGACATTTTTCTTCACTCTTCAGCCTATGGCATTTTCCTTACGCTTTCAGGCGAAAAACTGAAAATGCTTCTAGCTTCCTGAAACAAGATCTGAGTAGGGAGAAACGTTCGACACAACTTCTTTCTCAAGCTGTGGTACATGACACAGTATTTGTGCCTTCACTGCGAACGTTGGAAATTGCTTCCATATTCTTCCCTGTAGGCGGTAGTGGAAAGACTATTTCCCTGCAGTTTTGTTTCTTGAGAGGTGAGTATAAGAACCTTCCCTTAGAGAGCAACACATATATCTCCAAGGGCTTCTATCTTCAAGATCCAAGATGTTCGCACGACAGCCTGTTTGACGTGGCCTTGTTTCTCAGAGTTCAGTGTAAGGCTACTAGGCCTGAGGCGAGCCCACGTCCATTTGAAGACCCATCCACCCGCATGACACAGGACTTAAAGGAGAGAAACCCTCCGCACACCGTGTTACCCGCTGTACAGGATCGCGGGTTCCAACTATTTTCTTGCACACAAGGTTTAACAAGCTGCTTCCAAACTTACGAAAAGAGATGGTAGTCGAAGGACGGCAACAAAATAGATTTGTTCTTAGAGTTAAACAAACGTATGCCATCTTCCTTAGGCTTGCTCACATCCTCCATTTCCATACATCGTTCTTCATGTCATGACTGTAGGCACATTCGACACGGAGAGTTAAGTCTAGCCCATGTCCGTTACGCCTTCACACCCACTACGGAAAACATTTTCATCTCACTGAAACCATAGGACACCTGAGGGAAGCCTACTTCAGAAGAGGTTTCTCCAGCACCGTCACAGGGCCCTTTCAAGATGCCTTCTCCGTTTCATGCTAAAGTTCTTCTCATTCTTAACGTGTATGGCTTTCCTAATGGATTTCTTTCTCACAACGAAAACCTTGACACGTTCCATCTGCTCTCTCTCCTACTCTTGAAAACACTTCTCACAGAACAAGGTTCGAATGGGGACAGACATTCTACAGTAAGTATGTCTGTGGGACAGGCACGGGGCACATTCCTTGCGATTTCACACTTACATGGGTAACGTCTACCATGTTCAGGGAAGATGTTAGTAGAAACACGGTTTCTCTGCAGTGGTGTTTCTTCAGACTGCATAGTACTCCCTTTGCTTAGGATTCAACCCATACGTTTTGTGACTATGAATTCCTCGCGAACCCAGATGGGAGCTCGAAGTCGCGTTTGAGATGGACTTGCTTCGCAGAGATTCATGTATGCCTTTCCTTTGGCGAAGTCACATACATTTGAAAACACTTCCCTCTTCGTGACCCATGGTGTTCGTTGAGAAAAGCCCTCCATAAGAAGTTGTTCGACGACTAAGGTATGTCTCTCTTCCTTCCCCTCCGTACTCTTTCACACTTTGCTTCAAGCCGCTTCGTTCCTTAGCAAAGCAGATGGCAGTCGAAGGACCGCACCGCCACAGCGTTGTTTCTTCGACTTAAGTGTATCACACGTCCCTTATGCTTCCTCCTATTTCCAGACACACACCTCTCTAGGGGACTACTAGTGGGTTGGTTGTCACATTCGACCCACATTTTTCTTCACAATTCAGCGTGTGGCGTTTTCCTGGTGTTTTCAAACAAAGTACTGACAAGGCTTCTATCTTCCCGAAACAAGATCTGAGTTGGGAGAGGCTTTCGATACAAGTTCGTTCTCAAGCAGTGGTATATGGCACAGTATTTGTGCCTTCGCTTTTAACGTCGGGACTTTCCTCCATTTTCTTCCCTGTAGATGGTAGTGGAAAGGCGATTTCTCTACCGTTTTGTTCCTTGAGAGCTGAGTGTCAGACAGGTACACCTATATCTCCAAAGGCTTCACGCTCCCCGAACCAAGAGGTTAGCAGGAAATCCTGTTGGACGTGGCCTTGTTTCTCTGAGTTCAGTGGAAGGCGCTGCTGAGGCGAGCTCGCGTACATTTGAAGGCCCTTCCAACTTCATGACACAAGACTTTCGTGCAGAGAAACCCTCCACACAACGTGTTCCTCACCGTAGTGTACCGCGCTTTCCGTCTCTTTCCTTTTGCACTACGTTGTAAAAAGGTGCTTCCATCCGTAGGGAAAGAGCTGGTCGTCGAAGGACGGCAAACCTCTAGATTTGTTCTTAAAGTTAACCATGGGTAGGCAATCCTCCTTATGCTTCCTCACATAATACATATCCATACTCATCCTTCCTCATGGAACGACCGCACTTCCACAGCGTTGTTTTGTAGAAATAAGTGTATAGCACTTTCCTTACGCTTCCTCCGATTTACAGACACACACCTCTATAGGGGACAACTTGTGACTTGGTGGTAACATTCGACCCACATTTTTCTTCACAATTCAGCCTATGGCATTTTCCTTGCCCTTTCACGCGAAGAACTGAAAACACTTCTAGCTTCCTGAAACAAGATCTGAGTAGGGAGAAACTTTCGACACAACTTCTTTCTCAAGCAGTGGTACATGACACAGTATTTGTGCCTTCACTGCGAACGTTGGAAATTGCTTCCATCTTCGTCCCTGTAGGTGGTAGTGCAAAGATCATTTCCCTGCAGCTTTGTTTCTTGAGAGGTGAGTATAAGAACCCTCCCTTAGAGAGCAGCACATATATCTCCAAGGGCTTCTATCTTCAAGAACCAAGATGTTCGCACGAAAACCTGTTTGACGAGGCCTTCTTTCTCAGAGTTCAGTGTAAGGCTACTAGGCCTGAAGGGAGCCCACGTCCATTTGAAGACCCATCCACCTGCATGACACAGGACTTAAAGGAGAGAAACCCTCTGCACAACGTGTTCCCCGCTGTACAGGAAGGCACGTTCCACCTCTTTCCTTGCACACAAGGTTTAACAAGCTGCTTCCTACCTTACGAAAAGAGATGGTAGTCGAAGGACGGCAACAATATAGATTTGTTCTTAGAGTTAAACAAACGTATGCCATCTTCCTTAGGCTTGCTCACATCCTCCATTTCCATACATCGTTCTTCATGTCACGACTGTAGGCACATTCGACACGGAGAGTTAAGTCTACTCCATGTCCCTTACGCCTTCACACCCACTAGGGAAAACACTTTCATCTCACTGAAACCGTTGCACAGCTGAGGGAAGCCTACCTCAGAAGAGGTTTCTCCAGCACCGTCACAGGGCCCATTCAAGATGCCTTCACCGTTTCATGCTAAAGTGCTTCTCATCCTTACGTGTGTGGCTTTCCTGATGGATTTCCTTCTCACAATGAAAACCTTGACACGTTCCATCTGCTCTCTCTCCTACTCTTGAAAACACTTCCCACAGAACAAGATTCGAATGGGGACAGAGATTCTACAGTAAGTATGTCTGTGGGACAGGCACGGGGCACATTCCTTGCGATTTCACACTTTGCATTGGATAAGTCCACCATGTCCAGGGTGAGATGCTAGTAGAAACCCGGTGTCTCTGCAGTGGTGTTTCTTCCGACTGAATAGTACTCCCTTTGTTTAGGATTCAACACATACGTTTTGTGACTGTGAATTCCTCGCGAACACAGATGGGAGCTCGAAGTCGCGTTTGAGATAGACTTGGTTCGCAGAGATTCGTGTATGCCTTTCCTCTGCCTAACTCGCATACTTTGGAAGACGCTTCTATCTTCGTGACCCATGCATGGTGTTCTTTGAGAGAAGCCCTCCATAAGATGTTGTTCCGCGAGTAAGGTAGATCACGCTTCCCCTCTGCTTTCTTTCACACTTTGCATCAAGCCGCTTCGTTTCTTAGCAGAGGAGGTGGCAGTCGAAGGACCGCACCTCCACAGCGTTGATTTGTAGAACTAAGTGTATAGCACGTTCCTTACACTTCCTCCCATTTCCAGACACACACCTCTATAGGGGACAACTTGTGACTTGGTGGTAACATTCGACCCACATTTTTCTTCACTCTTCAGCCTATGGCATTTTCCTTACGCTTTCAGGCGAAAAACTGAAAATGCTTCTAGCTTCCTGAAACAAGATCTGAGTAGGGAGAAACGTTCGACACAACTTCTTTCTCAAGCTGTGGTACATGACACAGTATTTGTGCCTTCACTGCGAACGTTGGAAATTGCTTCCATATTCTTCCCTGTAGGCGGTAGTGGAAAGACTATTTCCCTGCAGTTTTGTTTCTTGAGAGGTGAGTATAAGAACCTTCCCTTAGAGAGCAACACATATATCTCCAAGGGCTTCTATCTTCAAGATCCAAGATGTTCGCACGACAGCCTGTTTGACGTGGCCTTGTTTCTCAGAGTTCAGTGTAAGGCTACTAGGCCTGAGGCGAGCCCACGTCCATTTGAAGACCCATCCACCCGCATGACACAGGACTTAAAGGAGAGAAACCCTCCGCACACCGTGTTACCCGCTGTACAGGATCGCGGGTTCCAACTATTTTCTTGCACACAAGGTTTAACAAGCTGCTTCCAAACTTACGAAAAGAGATGGTAGTCGAAGGACGGCAACAAAATAGATTTGTTCTTAGAGTTAAACAAACGTATGCCATCTTCCTTAGGCTTGCTCACATCCTCCATTTCCATACATCGTTCTTCATGTCATGACTGTAGGCACATTCGACACGGAGAGTTAAGTCTAGCCCATGTCCGTTACGCCTTCACACCCACTACGGAAAACATTTTCATCTCACTGAAACCATAGGACACCTGAGGGAAGCCTACTTCAGAAGAGGTTTCTCCAGCACCGTCACAGGGCCCTTTCAAGATGCCTTCTCCGTTTCATGCTAAAGTTCTTCTCATTCTTAACGTGTATGGCTTTCCTAATGGATTTCTTTCTCACAACGAAAACCTTGACACGTTCCATCTGCTCTCTCTCCTACTCTTGAAAACACTTCTCACAGAACAAGGTTCGAATGGGGACAGACATTCTACAGTAAGTATGTCTGTGGGACAGGCACGGGGCACATTCCTTGCGATTTCACACTTACATGGGTAACGTCTACCATGTTCAGGGAAGATGTTAGTAGAAACACGGTTTCTCTGCAGTGGTGTTTCTTCAGACTGCATAGTACTCCCTTTGCTTAGGATTCAACCCATACGTTTTGTGACTATGAATTCCTCGCGAACCCAGATGGGAGCTCGAAGTCGCGTTTGAGATGGACTTGCTTCGCAGAGATTCATGTATGCCTTTCCTTTGGCGAAGTCACATACATTTGAAAACCCTTCCCTCTTCGTGACCCATGGTGTTCGTTGAGAAAAGCCCTCCATAAGAAGTTGTTCGGCGACTAAGGTATGTCTCTCTTCCTTCCCCTCCGTACTCTTTCACACTTTGCTTCAAGCCGCTTCGTTCCTTAGCAAAGCAGATGGCAGTCGAAGGACCGCACCGCCACAGCGTTGTTTCTTCGACTTAAGTGTATCACACGTCCCTTATGCTTCCTCCTATTTCCAGACACACACCTCTCTAGGGGACTACTAGTGGGTTGGTTGTCACATTCGACCCACATTTTTCTTCACAATTCAGCGTGTGGCGTTTTCCTGGTGTTTTCAAACAAAGTACTGACAAGGCTTCTATCTTCCCGAAACAAGATCTGAGTTGGGAGAGGCTTTCGATACAAGTTCGTTCTCAAGCAGTGGTATATGGCACAGTATTTGTGCCTTCGCTTTTAACGTCGGGACTTTCCTCCATTTTCTTCCCTGTAGATGGTAGTGGAAAGGCGATTTCTCTACCGTTTTGTTCCTTGAGAGCTGAGTGTTAGACACTTACACCTATATCTCCAAAGGCTTCACGCTTCCCGAACCAAGAGGTTAGCAGGAAATCCTGTTGGACGTGGCCTTGTTTCTCTGAGTTCAGTGGAAGGCGCTGCTGAGGCGAGCTCGCGTACATTTGAAGGCCCTTCCAACTTCATGACACAAGACTTTCGTGCAGAGAAACCCTCCACACAACGTGTTCCTCACCGTAGTGTACCGCGCTTTCCGTCTCTTTCCTTTTACACTACGTTGTAAAAAGGTGCTTCCATCCGTAGGGAAAGAGCTGGTCGTCGAAGGACGGCAAACCTCTAGATTTGTTCTTAGAGTTAACCATGGGTAGGCAATCCTCCTTATGCTTCCTCACATAATACATATCCATACTCATCCTTCCTCATGGAACGGCCGCACTTCCACAGCGGTGTTTTGTAGAAATAAGTGTATAGCACTTTCCTTACGCTTCCTCCGATTTACAGACACACACCTCTATAGGGGACAACTTGTGACTTGGTGGTAACATTCGACCCACATTTTTCTTCACAATTCAGCCTATGGCATTTTCCTTGCCCTTTCACGCGAAGAACTGAAAACACTTCTAGCTTCCTGAAACAAGATCTGAGTAGGGAGAAACTTTCGACACAACTTCTTTCTCAAGCAGTGGTACATGACACAGTATTTGTGCCTTCACTGCGAACGTTGGAAATTGCTTCCATCTTCGTCCCTGTAGGTGGTAGTGCAAAGATCATTTCCCTGCAGCTTTGTTTCTTGAGAGGTGAGTATAAGAACCCTCCCTTAGAGAGCAGCACATATATCTCCAAGGGCTTCTATCTTCAAGAACCAAGATGTTCGCACGAAAACCTGTTTGACGAGGCCTTCTTTCTCAGAGTTCAGTGTAAGGCTACTAGGCCTGAAGGGAGCCCACGTCCATTTGAAGACCCATCCACCTGCATGACACAGGACTTAAAGGAGAGAAACCCTCTGCACAACGTGTTCCCCGCTGTACAGGAAGGCACGTTCCACCTCTTTCCTTGCACACAAGGTTTAACAAGCTGCTTCCTACCTTACGAAAAGAGATGGTAGTCGAAGGACGGCAACAATATAGATTTGTTCTTAGAGTTAAACAAACGTATGCCATCTTCCTTAGGCTTGCTCACATCCTCCATTTCCATACATCGTTCTTCATGTCACGACTGTAGGCACATTCGACACGGAGAGTTAAGTCTACTCCATGTCCCTTACGCCTTCACACCCACTAGGGAAAACACTTTCATCTCACTGAAACCGTTGCACAGCTGAGGGAAGCCTACCTCAGAAGAGGTTTCTCCAGCACCGTCACAGGGCCCATTCAAGATGCCTTCACCGTTTCATGCTAAAGTGCTTCTCATCCTTACGTGTGTGGCTTTCCTGATGGATTTCCTTCTCACAATGAAAACCTTGACACGTTCCATCTGCTCTCTCTCCTACTCTTGAAAACACTTCCCACAGAACAAGATTCGAATGGGGACAGAGATTCTACAGTAAGTATGTCTGTGGGACAGGCACGGGGCACATTCCTTGCGATTTCACACTTTGCATTGGATAAGTCCACCATGTCCAGGGTGAGATGCTAGTAGAAACCCGGTGTCTCTGCAGTGGTGTTTCTTCCGACTGAATAGTACTCCCTTTGTTTAGGATTCAACACATACGTTTTGTGACTGTGAATTCCTCGCGAACACAGATGGGAGCTCGAAGTCGCGTTTGAGATAGACTTGGTTCGCAGAGATTCGTGTATGCCTTTCCTCTGCCTAACTCGCATACTTTGGAAGACGCTTCTATCTTCGTGACCCATGCATGGTGTTCTTTGAGAGAAGCCCTCCATAAGATGTTGTTCCGCGAGTAAGGTAGATCACGCTTCCCCTCTGCTTTCTTTCACACTTTGCATCAAGCCGCTTCGTTTCTTAGCAGAGGAGGTGGCAGTCGAAGGACCGCACCTCCACAGCGTTGATTTGTAGAACTAAGTGTATAGCACGTTCCTTACACTTCCTCCCATTTCCAGACACACACCTCTATAGGGGACAACTTGTGACTTGGTGGTAACATTCGACCCACATTTTTCTTCACTCTTCAGCCTATGGCATTTTCCTTACGCTTTCAGGCGAAAAACTGAAAATGCTTCTAGCTTCCTGAAACAAGATCTGAGTAGGGAGAAACGTTCGACACAACTTCTTTCTCAAGCTGTGGTACATGACACAGTATTTGTGCCTTCACTGCGAACGTTGGAAATTGCTTCCATATTCTTCCCTGTAGGCGGTAGTGGAAAGACTATTTCCCTGCAGTTTTGTTTCTTGAGAGGTGAGTATAAGAACCTTCCCTTAGAGAGCAACACATATATCTCCAAGGGCTTCTATCTTCAAGATCCAAGATGTTCGCACGACAGCCTGTTTGACGTGGCCTTGTTTCTCAGAGTTCAGTGTAAGGCTACTAGGCCTGAGGCGAGCCCACGTCCATTTGAAGACCCATCCACCCGCATGACACAGGACTTAAAGGAGAGAAACCCTCCGCACACCGTGTTACCCGCTGTACAGGATCGCGGGTTCCAACTATTTTCTTGCACACAAGGTTTAACAAGCTGCTTCCAAACTTACGAAAAGAGATGGTAGTCGAAGGACGGCAACAAAATAGATTTGTTCTTAGAGTTAAACAAACGTATGCCATCTTCCTTAGGCTTGCTCACATCATCCATTTCCATACATTGTTCTTCATGTCATGACTGTAGGCACATTCGACACGGAGAGTTAAGTCTAGCCCATGTCCCTTGCGCCTTCACCCCCACTACGGAAAACATTTTCATCTCACTGAAACCATAGGACACCTGAGGGAAGCCTACTTCAGAAGAGGTTTCTCCAGCACCGTCACAGGGCCCTTTCAAGATGCCTTCTCCGTTTCATGCTAAAGTTCTTCTCATTCTTACGTGTATGGCTTTCCTAATGGATTTCTTTCTCACAGTGAAAACCTTGACACGTTCCATCTGCTCTCTCTCCTACTCTTGAAAACACTTCTCACAGAACAAGGTTCGAATGGGGACAGACATTCTACAGTAAGTATGTCTGTGGGACAGGCACGGGGCACATTCCTTGCGATTTCACACTTACATGGGTAACGTCTACCATGTTCAGGGAAGATGTTAGTAGAAACACGGTTTCTCTGCAGTGGTGTTTCTTCAGACTGCATAGTACTCCCTTTGTTTAGGATTCAGCCCATACGTTTTGTGACTATGAATTCCTCGCGAACCCAGATGGGAGCTCGAAGTCGCGTTTGAGATGGACTTGCTTCGCAGAGATTCATGTATGCCTTTCCTTTGGCGAAGTCACATACATTTGAAAACCCCTCCCTCTTCGTGACCCATGGTGTTCGTTGAGAAAAGCCCTCCATAAGAAGTTGTTCGGCGACTAAGGTATGTCTCTCTTCCTTCCCCTCCGTACTCTTTCACACTTTGCTTCAAGCCGCTTCGTTCCTTAGCAAAGCAGATGGCAGTCGAAGGACCGCACCGCCACAGCGTTGTTTCTTCGACTTAAGTGTATCACACGTCCCTTATGCTTCCTCCTATTTCCAGACACACACCTCTCTAGGGGACTACTAGTGGGTTGGTTGTCACATTCGACCCACATTTTTCTTCACAATTCAGCGTGTGGCGTTTTCCTGGTGTTTTCAAACAAAGTACTGACAAGGCTTCTATCTTCCCGAAACAAGATCTGAGTTGGGAGAGGCTTTCGATACAAGTTCGTTCTCAAGCAGTGGTATATGGCACAGTATTTGTGCCTTCGCTTTTAACGTCGGGACTTTCCTCCATTTTCTTCCCTGTAGATGGTAGTGGAAAGGCGATTTCTCTACCGTTTTGTTCCTTGAGAGCTGAGTGTTAGACACTTACACCTATATCTCCAAAGGCTTCACGCTTCCCGAACCAAGAGGTTAGCAGGAAATCCTGTTGGACGTGGCCTTGTTTCTCTGAGTTCAGTGGAAGGCGCTGCTGAGGCGAGCTCGCGTACATTTGAAGGCCCTTCCAACTTCATGACACAAGACTTTCGTGCAGAGAAACCCTCCACACAACGTGTTCCTCACCGTAGTGTACCGCGCTTTCCGTCTCTTTCCTTTTACACTACGTTGTAAAAAGGTGCTTCCATCCGTAGGGAAAGAGCTGGTCGTCGAAGGACGGCAAACCTCTAGATTTGTTCTTAGAGTTAACCATGGGTAGGCAATCCTCCTTATGCTTCCTCACATAATACATATCCATACTCATCCTTCCTCATGGAACGGCCGCACTTCCACAGCGGTGTTTTGTAGAAATAAGTGTATAGCACTTTCCTTACGCTTCCTCCGATTTACAGACACACACCTCTATAGGGGACAACTTGTGACTTGGTGGTAACATTCGACCCACATTTTTCTTCACAATTCAGCCTATGGCATTTTCCTTGCGCTTTCACGCGAAGAACTGAAAACACTTCTAGCTTCCTGAAACAAGATCTGAGGAGGGAGAAACTTTCGACACAACTTCTTTCTCAAGCAGTGGTACATGACACAGTATTTGTGCCTTCACTGCGAACGTTGGAAATTGCTTCCATCTTCGTCCCTGTAGGTGGTAGTGGAAAGACTATTTCCCTGCAGCTTTGTTTCTTGAGAGGTGAGTATAAGAACCTTCCCTTAGAGAGCAGCACATATATCTCCAAGGGCTTCTATCTTCAAGAACCAAGATGTTCGCACGAAAACCTGTTTGACGAGGCCTTCTTTCTCAGAGTTCAGTGTAAGGCTACTAGGCCTGAAGGGAGCCCACGTCCATTTGAAGACCCATCCACCTGCATGACACAGGACTTAAAGGAGAGAAACCCTCTGCACAACGTGTTCCCCGCTGTACAGGAAGGCACGTTCCACCTCTTTCCTTGCACACAATGTTTAACAAGCTGCTTCCAACCTTACGAAAAGAGATGGTAGTCGAAGGACGGCAACACTCTAGATTTGTTCTTAGAGTTAAAGAAACGAGTGCCATCTTCCTTAGGCTTGCTCACATCATCCATTTCCATACATCGTTCTTCATGTCACGACTGTAGGCACATTCGCCACGGAGAGTTAAGTCTAGACCATGTCCCTTACGCGTTCACACCCGCTAGGGAAAACACTTTCATCGCACTGAAACCATAGGACAGCTGAGGGAAGCCTACTTCAGAAGAGGTTTCTCCAGCACCGTCACAGGGCCCATTCAAGATGCCTTCACCGTTTCATGCTAAAGTGCTTCTCATCCTTACGTGTATGGCTTTCCTGATGGATTTCCTTCTCACAATGAAAACCTTGACACGTTCCATCTGTTCTCTCTCCTACTCTTGAAAACACTTCCCACGGAACAAGATTCGAATGGGGACAGACATTCTACACTAAGTATGTCTGTGGGACAGGCACGGGGCACATTCCTTGCGATTTCACACTTTACATTGGAAAAGTCTACCATGTTCAGGGTGAGATGTTAGTAGAAACACGGTTTCTCTGCAGTGGTGTTTCTTCAGACTGATTAGTACTCCCTTGGTTTAGGATTCAACACATACGTTCTGTGAGTATGAATTCCTCGCGAACCCAGGTGGGAGCTCGAAGTCGCGTTTGAGATAGACTTGGTTCTCACAGATTTGTGTATGCCTTTCCTCTGCCTAACTCGCATACTTTGGAAGACGCTTCTATCTTCGTGACCCATGCATGGTGTTCGTTGAGAAAAGCCCTCCGTAAGAAGTTGTTCCGCGAGTAAGGTCGATCACGCTTCCCCTCTGCTTTCTTTCACACTTTGCCTCAAGCCGCTTCGTTTCTTAGCAGAGGAGGTGGCAGTCGAAAGACCGCACCTCCACAGCGCTGTTTTGTAGACCCAAGTGTATAGCACATTCCTTACGCTTCCTCTCATTTCCAGACATACACCTCTCTAGGAGACAACGAGTGTTTTGCTTATGCTTCTCTCTACCGAAACAAGATCTGAGTTGGGAGAAGCTTTCGACACGACTTCTTTCTCAAGCAGCGCTATATGGCCCAGTACCTGTGCCTTCGCTGTGACCGTTGGAACGTTCTTCCATCTTCTTCCCAGTAGATGGCAGTAGAAGGACTATCTCCCTCTACCGTGTTGTTCCTTGAGAGGTGAGTGTAAGGCACTGACACATATAGCTCAGAAGGCTTCATTCTTCCCGAACCAAGATGTGAGCTCGAAATCAGTTTTCACATGCCGTTGTTTCTCTGAGTTCAGCGTAAGGCTCTGCTGAGGCTAGCTCGCCTACATTTGAAGGCCTTCCAACTTCATGACAGAAGCCTTCACACTTGGTGTAAAGCCGCTTCGATCCTTAGGAAAGCAGAAGGGAGTCGAAGGACCGCTCCTCCACAGCATTGTTCTTGAAGAATTAATTGCAGAGCTCGTTGCTTATGCTTCCTCCGATTTCCATACACACACCTCTATAGGGGACAACTTGTGAGTTGGTGATAACATTCGACCCACATTTTTCTTTACAATTCAGCCTATGGCATTTTCCTTACGCTTTCACGCAAAGAACTGAAAATGTTTCTAGCTTCCTGAAACAAGATCTGAGTAGGGAGAAACTTTCGACACAACTTCTTTCTCAAGCAGTGGTACCTGACACAGATTTGTGCCTTCACTGCGAACGTTGGAAATTGCTTCCATCTTCATCCCTGTAGGTGGTAGTGGAAAGACTATTTCCCTGCAGCTTTGTTTCTTGAGAGGTGAGTATAAGAACCTTCCCTTAGAGAGCAACACATATATCTCCAAGGGCTTCTATCTTCAAGAACCAAGATGTTCGCACGAAAACCTGTTTGACGAGGCCTTCTTTCTCAGAGTTCAGTGTAAGGCTACCAGGCCTGAAGGGAGCCCACGTCCATTTGAAGCCCCATCCACCTGCATGACACAGGACTTAAAGGAGAGAAGCTCTCTGCACAACGTGTTTCCCGATGTACAGGAATGCACGTTCCACCTCTTTCCTTGCACACAAGGTTTAACAAGCTGCTTCCTTCCTTACTAAAAGAGATGGTAGTCGAAGGACGGCAACAAAATAGATTTGTTCTTAGAGTTAAACAAACGTATGCCATCTTCCTTAGGCTTGCTCACATCATCCATTTCCATACATTGTTCTTCATGTCATGACTGTAGGCACATTCGACACGGAGAGTTAAGTCTAGCCCATGTCCCTTGCGCCTTCACCCCCACTACGGAAAACATTTTCATCTCACTGAAACCATAGGACACCTGAGGGAAGCCTACTTCAGAAGAGGTTTCTCCAGCACCGTCACAGGGCCCTTTCAAGATGCCTTCTCCGTTTCATGCTAAAGTTCTTCTCATTCTTACGTGTATGGCTTTCCTAATGGATTTCTTTCTCACAATGAAAACCTTGACACGTTCCATCTGCTCTCTCTCCTACTCTTGAAAACACTTCTCACAGAACAAGGTTCGAATGGGGACAGACATTCTACAGTAAGTATGTCTGTGGGACAGGCACGGGGCACATTCCTTGCGATTTCACACTTACATGGGTAACGTCTACCATGTTCAGGGAAGATGTTAGTAGAAACACGGTTTCTCTGCAGTGGTGTTTCTTCAGACTGCATAGTACTCCCTTTGTTTAGGATTCAGCCCATACGTTTTGTGACTATGAATTCCTCGCGAACCCAGATGGGAGCTCGAAGTCGCGTTTGAGATGGACTTGCTTCGCAGAGATTCATGTATGCCTTTCCTTTGGCGAAGTCACATACATTTGAAAACCCTTCCCTCTTCGTGACCCATGGTGTTCGTTGAGAAAAGCCCTCCATAAGAAGTTGTTCGGCGACTAAGGTATGTCTCTCTTCCTTCCCCTCCGTACTCTTTCACACTTTGCTTCAAGCCGCTTCGTTCCTTAGCAAAGCAGATGGCAGTCGAAGGACCGCACCGCCACAGCGTTGTTTCTTCGACTTAAGTGTATCACACGTCCCTTATGCTTCCTCCTATTTCCAGACACACACCTCTCTAGGGGACTACTAGTGGGTTGGTTGTCACATTCGACCCACATTTTTCTTCACAATTCAGCGTGTGGCGTTTTCCTGGTGTTTTCAAACAAAGTACTGACAAGGCTTCTATCTTCCCGAAACAAGATCTGAGTTGGGAGAGGCTTTCGATACAAGTTCGTTCTCAAGCAGTGGTATATGGCACAGTATTTGTGCCTTCGCTTTTAACGTCGGGACTTTCCTCCATTTTCTTCCCTGTAGATGGTAGTGGAAAGGCGATTTCTCTACCGTTTTGTTCCTTGAGAGCTGAGTGTTAGACACTTACACCTATATCTCCAAAGGCTTCACGCTTCCCGAACCAAGAGGTTAGCAGGAAATCCTGTTGGACGTGGCCTTGTTTCTCTGAGTTCAGTGGAAGGCGCTGCTGAGGCGAGCTCGCGTACATTTGAAGGCCCTTCCAACTTCATGACACAAGACTTTCGTGCAGAGAAACCCTCCACACAACGTGTTCCTCACCGTAGTGTACCGCGCTTTCCGTCTCTTTCCTTTTACACTACGTTGTAAAAAGGTGCTTCCATCCGTAGGGAAAGAGCTGGTCGTCGAAGGACGGCAAACCTCTAGATTTGTTCTTAGAGTTAACCATGGGTAGGCAATCCTCCTTATGCTTCCTCACATAATACATATCCATACTCATCCTTCCTCATGGAACGGCCGCACTTCCACAGCGGTGTTTTGTAGAAATAAGTGTATAGCACTTTCCTTACGCTTCCTCCGATTTACAGACACACACCTCTATAGGGGACAACTTGTGACTTGGTGGTAACATTCGACCCACATTTTTCTTCACAATTCAGCCTATGGCATTTTCCTTGCGCTTTCACGCGAAGAACTGAAAACACTTCTAGCTTCCTGAAACAAGATCTGAGGAGGGAGAAACTTTCGACACAACTTCTTTCTCAAGCAGTGGTACATGACACAGTATTTGTGCCTTCACTGCGAACGTTGGAAATTGCTTCCATCTTCGTCCCTGTAGGTGGTAGTGGAAAGACTATTTCCCTGCAGCTTTGTTTCTTGAGAGGTGAGTATAAGAACCTTCCCTTAGAGAGCAGCACATATATCTCCAAGGGCTTCTATCTTCAAGAACCAAGATGTTCGCACGAAAACCTGTTTGACGAGGCCTTCTTTCTCAGAGTTCAGTGTAAGGCTACTAGGCCTGAAGGGAGCCCACGTCCATTTGAAGACCCATCCACCTGCATGACACAGGACTTAAAGGAGAGAAACCCTCTGCACAACGTGTTCCCCGCTGTACAGGAAGGCACGTTCCACCTCTTTCCTTGCACACAATGTTTAACAAGCTGCTTCCAACCTTACGAAAAGAGATGGTAGTCGAAGGACGGCAACACTCTAGATTTGTTCTTAGAGTTAAAGAAACGAGTGCCATCTTCCTTAGGCTTGCTCACATCATCCATTTCCATACATCGTTCTTCATGTCACGACTGTAGGCACATTCGCCACGGAGAGTTAAGTCTAGACCATGTCCCTTACGCGTTCACACCCGCTAGGGAAAACACTTTCATCGCACTGAAACCATAGGACAGCTGAGGGAAGCCTACTTCAGAAGAGGTTTCTCCAGCACCGTCACAGGGCCCATTCAAGATGCCTTCACCGTTTCATGCTAAAGTGCTTCTCATCCTTACGTGTATGGCTTTCCTGATGGATTTCCTTCTCACAATGAAAACCTTGACACGTTCCATCTGTTCTCTCTCCTACTCTTGAAAACACTTCCCACGGAACAAGATTCGAATGGGGACAGACATTCTACACTAAGTATGTCTGTGGGACAGGCACGGGGCACATTCCTTGCGATTTCACACTTTACATTGGAAAAGTCTACCATGTTCAGGGTGAGATGTTAGTAGAAACACGGTTTCTCTGCAGTGGTGTTTCTTCAGACTGATTAGTACTCCCTTGGTTTAGGATTCAACACATACGTTCTGTGAGTATGAATTCCTCGCGAACCCAGGTGGGAGCTCGAAGTCGCGTTTGAGATAGACTTGGTTCTCACAGATTTGTGTATGCCTTTCCTCTGCCTAACTCGCATACTTTGGAAGACGCTTCTATCTTCGTGACCCATGCATGGTGTTCGTTGAGAAAAGCCCTCCGTAAGAAGTTGTTCCGCGAGTAAGGTCGATCACGCTTCCCCTCTGCTTTCTTTCACACTTTGCCTCAAGCCGCTTCGTTTCTTAGCAGAGGAGGTGGCAGTCGAAAGACCGCACCTCCACAGCGCTGTTTTGTAGACCCAAGTGTATAGCACATTCCTTACGCTTCCTCTCATTTCCAGACATACACCTCTCTAGGAGACAACGAGTGTTTTGCTTATGCTTCTCTCTACCGAAACAAGATCTGAGTTGGGAGAAGCTTTCGACACGACTTCTTTCTCAAGCAGCGCTATATGGCCCAGTACCTGTGCCTTCGCTGTGACCGTTGGAACGTTCTTCCATCTTCTTCCCAGTAGATGGCAGTAGAAGGACTATCTCCCTCTACCGTGTTGTTCCTTGAGAGGTGAGTGTAAGGCACTGACACATATAGCTCAGAAGGCTTCATTCTTCCCGAACCAAGATGTGAGCTCGAAATCAGTTTTCACATGCCGTTGTTTCTCTGAGTTCAGCGTAAGGCTCTGCTGAGGCTAGCTCGCCTACATTTGAAGGCCTTCCAACTTCATGACAGAAGCCTTCACACTTGGTGTAAAGCCGCTTCGATCCTTAGGAAAGCAGAAGGGAGTCGAAGGACCGCTCCTCCACAGCATTGTTCTTGAAGAATTAATTGCAGAGCTCGTTGCTTATGCTTCCTCCGATTTCCATACACACACCTCTATAGGGGACAACTTGTGAGTTGGTGATAACATTCGACCCACATTTTTCTTTACAATTCAGCCTATGGCATTTTCCTTACGCTTTCACGCAAAGAACTGAAAATGTTTCTAGCTTCCTGAAACAAGATCTGAGTAGGGAGAAACTTTCGACACAACTTCTTTCTCAAGCAGTGGTACCTGACACAGATTTGTGCCTTCACTGCGAACGTTGGAAATTGCTTCCATCTTCATCCCTGTAGGTGGTAGTGGAAAGACTATTTCCCTGCAGCTTTGTTTCTTGAGAGGTGAGTATAAGAACCTTCCCTTAGAGAGCAACACATATATCTCCAAGGGCTTCTATCTTCAAGAACCAAGATGTTCGCACGAAAACCTGTTTGACGAGGCCTTCTTTCTCAGAGTTCAGTGTAAGGCTACCAGGCCTGAAGGGAGCCCACGTCCATTTGAAGCCCCATCCACCTGCATGACACAGGACTTAAAGGAGAGAAGCTCTCTGCACAACGTGTTTCCCGATGTACAGGAATGCGCGTTCCACCTCTTTCCTTGCACACAAGGTTTAACAAGCTGCTTCCTTCCTTACTAAAAGAGATGGTAGTCGAAGGACGGCAACAAAATAGATTTGTTCTTAGAGTTAAACAAACGTATGCCATCTTCCTTAGGCTTGCTCACATCATCCATTTCCATACATTGTTCTTCATGTCATGACTGTAGGCACATTCGACACGGAGAGTTAAGTCTAGCCCATGTCCCTTGCGCCTTCACCCCCACTACGGAAAACATTTTCATCTCACTGAAACCATAGGACACCTGAGGGAAGCCTACTTCAGAAGAGGTTTCTCCAGCACCGTCACAGGTCCCTTTCAAGATGCCTTCTCCGTTTCATGCTAAAGTTCTTCTCATTCTTACGTGTATGGCTTTCCTAATGGATTTCTTTCTCACAGTGAAAACCTTGACACGTTCCATCTGCTCTCTCTCCTACTCTTGAAAACACTTCTCACAGAACAAGGTTCGAATGGGGACAGACATTCTACAGTAAGTATGTCTGTGGGACAGGCACGGGGCACATTCCTTGCGATTTCACACTTACATGGGTAACGTCTACCATGTTCAGGGAAGATGTTAGTAGAAACACGGTTTCTCTGCAGTGGTGTTTCTTCAGACTGCATAGTACTCCCTTTGTTTAGGATTCAGCCCATACGTTTTGTGACTATGAATTCCTCGCGAACCCAGATGGGAGCTCGAAGTCGCGTTTGAGATGGACTTGCTTCGCAGAGATTCATGTATGCCTTTCCTTTGGCGAAGTCACATACATTTGAAAACCCTTCCCTCTTCGTGACCCATGGTGTTCGTTGAGAAAAGCCCTCCATAAGAAGTTGTTCGGCGACTAAGGTATGTCTCTCTTCCTTCCCCTCCGTACTCTTTCACACTTTGCTTCAAGCCGCTTCGTTCCTTAGCAAAGCAGATGGCAGTCGAAGGACCGCACCGCCACAGCGTTGTTTCTTCGACTTAAGTGTATCACACGTCCCTTATGCTTCCTCCTATTTCCAGACACACACCTCTCTAGGGGACTACTAGTGGGTTGGTTGTCACATTCGACCCACATTTTTCTTCACAATTCAGCGTGTGGCGTTTTCCTGGTGTTTTCAAACAAAGTACTGACAAGGCTTCTATCTTCCCGAAACAAGATCTGAGTTGGGAGAGGCTTTCGATACAAGTTCGTTCTCAAGCAGTGGTATATGGCACAGTATTTGTGCCTTCGCTTTTAACGTCGGGACTTTCCTCCATTTTCTTCCCTGTAGATGGTAGTGGAAAGGCGATTTCTCTACCGTTTTGTTCCTTGAGAGCTGAGTGTTAGACACTTACACCTATATCTCCAAAGGCTTCACGCTTCCCGAACCAAGAGGTTAGCAGGAAATCCTGTTGGACGTGGCCTTGTTTCTCTGAGTTCAGTGGAAGGCGCTGCTGAGGCGAGCTCGCGTACATTTGAAGGCCCTTCCAACTTCATGACACAAGACTTTCGTGCAGAGAAACCCTCCACACAACGTGTTCCTCACCGTAGTGTACCGCGCTTTCCGTCTCTTTCCTTTTACACTACGTTGTAAAAAGGTGCTTCCATCCGTAGGGAAAGAGCTGGTCGTCGAAGGACGGCAAACCTCTAGATTTGTTCTTAGAGTTAACCATGGGTAGGCAATCCTCCTTATGCTTCCTCACATAATACATATCCATACTCATCCTTCCTCATGGAACGGCCGCACTTCCACAGCGGTGTTTTGTAGAAATAAGTGTATAGCACTTTCCTTACGCTTCCTCCGATTTACAGACACACACCTCTATAGGGGACAACTTGTGACTTGGTGGTAACATTCGACCCACATTTTTCTTCACAATTCAGCCTATGGCATTTTCCTTGCGCTTTCACGCGAAGAACTGAAAACACTTCTAGCTTCCTGAAACAAGATCTGAGGAGGGAGAAACTTTCGACACAACTTCTTTCTCAAGCAGTGGTACATGACACAGTATTTGTGCCTTCACTGCGAACGTTGGAAATTGCTTCCATCTTCGTCCCTGTAGGTGGTAGTGGAAAGACTATTTCCCTGCAGCTTTGTTTCTTGAGAGGTGAGTATAAGAACCTTCCCTTAGAGAGCAGCACATATATCTCCAAGGGCTTCTATCTTCAAGAACCAAGATGTTCGCACGAAAACCTGTTTGACGAGGCCTTCTTTCTCAGAGTTCAGTGTAAGGCTACTAGGCCTGAAGGGAGCCCACGTCCATTTGAAGACCCATCCACCTGCATGACACAGGACTTAAAGGAGAGAAACCCTCTGCACAACGTGTTCCCCGCTGTACAGGAAGGCACGTTCCACCTCTTTCCTTGCACACAATGTTTAACAAGCTGCTTCCAACCTTACGAAAAGAGATGGTAGTCGAAGGACGGCAACACTCTAGATTTGTTCTTAGAGTTAAAGAAACGAGTGCCATCTTCCTTAGGCTTGCTCACATCATCCATTTCCATACATCGTTCTTCATGTCACGACTGTAGGCACATTCGCCACGGAGAGTTAAGTCTAGACCATGTCCCTTACGCGTTCACACCCGCTAGGGAAAACACTTTCATCGCACTGAAACCATAGGACAGCTGAGGGAAGCCTACTTCAGAAGAGGTTTCTCCAGCACCGTCACAGGGCCCATTCAAGATGCCTTCACCGTTTCATGCTAAAGTGCTTCTCATCCTTACGTGTATGGCTTTCCTGATGGATTTCCTTCTCACAATGAAAACCTTGACACGTTCCATCTGTTCTCTCTCCTACTCTTGAAAACACTTCCCACGGAACAAGATTCGAATGGGGACAGACATTCTACACTAAGTATGTCTGTGGGACAGGCACGGGGCACATTCCTTGCGATTTCACACTTTACATTGGAAAAGTCTACCATGTTCAGGGTGAGATGTTAGTAGAAACACGGTTTCTCTGCAGTGGTGTTTCTTCAGACTGATTAGTACTCCCTTGGTTTAGGATTCAACACATACGTTCTGTGAGTATGAATTCCTCGCGAACCCAGGTGGGAGCTCGAAGTCGCGTTTGAGATAGACTTGGTTCTCACAGATTTGTGTATGCCTTTCCTCTGCCTAACTCGCATACTTTGGAAGACGCTTCTATCTTCGTGACCCATGCATGGTGTTCGTTGAGAAAAGCCCTCCGTAAGAAGTTGTTCCGCGAGTAAGGTCGATCACGCTTCCCCTCTGCTTTCTTTCACACTTTGCCTCAAGCCGCTTCGTTTCTTAGCAGAGGAGGTGGCAGTCGAAAGACCGCACCTCCACAGCGCTGTTTTGTAGACCCAAGTGTATAGCACATTCCTTACGCTTCCTCTCATTTCCAGACATACACCTCTCTAGGAGACAACGAGTGTTTTGCTTATGCTTCTCTCTACCGAAACAAGATCTGAGTTGGGAGAAGCTTTCGACACGACTTCTTTCTCAAGCAGCGCTATATGGCCCAGTACCTGTGCCTTCGCTGTGACCGTTGGAACGTTCTTCCATCTTCTTCCCAGTAGATGGCAGTAGAAGGACTATCTCCCTCTACCGTGTTGTTCCTTGAGAGGTGAGTGTAAGGCACTGACACATATAGCTCAGAAGGCTTCATTCTTCCCGAACCAAGATGTGAGCTCGAAATCAGTTTTCACATGCCGTTGTTTCTCTGAGTTCAGCGTAAGGCTCTGCTGAGGCTAGCTCGCCTACATTTGAAGGCCTTCCAACTTCATGACAGAAGCCTTCACACTTGGTGTAAAGCCGCTTCGATCCTTAGGAAAGCAGAAGGGAGTCGAAGGACCGCTCCTCCACAGCATTGTTCTTGAAGAATTAATTGCAGAGCTCGTTGCTTATGCTTCCTCCGATTTCCATACACACACCTCTATAGGGGACAACTTGTGAGTTGGTGATAACATTCGACCCACATTTTTCTTTACAATTCAGCCTATGGCATTTTCCTTACGCTTTCACGCAAAGAACTGAAAATGTTTCTAGCTTCCTGAAACAAGATCTGAGTAGGGAGAAACTTTCGACACAACTTCTTTCTCAAGCAGTGGTACCTGACACAGATTTGTGCCTTCACTGCGAACGTTGGAAATTGCTTCCATCTTCATCCCTGTAGGTGGTAGTGGAAAGACTATTTCCCTGCAGCTTTGTTTCTTGAGAGGTGAGTATAAGAACCTTCCCTTAGAGAGCAACACATATATCTCCAAGGGCTTCTATCTTCAAGAACCAAGATGTTCGCACGAAAACCTGTTTGACGAGGCCTTCTTTCTCAGAGTTCAGTGTAAGGCTACCAGGCCTGAAGGGAGCCCACGTCCATTTGAAGCCCCATCCACCTGCATGACACAGGACTTAAAGGAGAGAAGCTCTCTGCACAACGTGTTTCCCGATGTACAGGAATGCGCGTTCCACCTCTTTCCTTGCACACAAGGTTTAACAAGCTGCTTCCTTCCTTACTAAAAGAGATGGTAGTCGAAGGACGGCAACAAAATAGATTTGTTCTTAGAGTTAAACAAACGTATGCCATCTTCCTTAGGCTTGCTCACATCATCCATTTCCATACATTGTTCTTCATGTCATGACTGTAGGCACATTCGACACGGAGAGTTAAGTCTAGCCCATGTCCCTTGCGCCTTCACCCCCACTACGGAAAACATTTTCATCTCACTGAAACCATAGGACACCTGAGGGAAGCCTACTTCAGAAGAGGTTTCTCCAGCACCGTCACAGGGCCCTTTCAAGATGCCTTCTCCGTTTCATGCTAAAGTTCTTCTCATTCTTACGTGTATGGCTTTCCTAATGGATTTCTTTCTCACAATGAAAACCTTGACACGTTCCATCTGCTCTCTCTCCTACTCTTGAAAACACTTCTCACAGAACAAGGTTCGAATGGGGACAGACATTCTACAGTAAGTATGTCTGTGGGACAGGCACGGGGCACATTCCTTGCGATTTCACACTTACATGGGTAACGTCTACCATGTTCAGGGAAGATGTTAGTAGAAACACGGTTTCTCTGCAGTGGTGTTTCTTCAGACTGCATAGTACTCCCTTTGTTTAGGATTCAGCCCATACGTTTTGTGACTATGAATTCCTCGCGAACCCAGATGGGAGCTCGAAGTCGCGTTTGAGATGGACTTGCTTCGCAGAGATTCATGTATGCCTTTCCTTTGGCGAAGTCACATACATTTGAAAACCCTTCCCTCTTCGTGACCCATGGTGTTCGTTGAGAAAAGCCCTCCATAAGAAGTTGTTCGGCGACTAAGGTATGTCTCTCTTCCTTCCCCTCCGTACTCTTTCACACTTTGCTTCAAGCCGCTTCGTTCCTTAGCAAAGCAGATGGCAGTCGAAGGACCGCACCGCCACAGCGTTGTTTCTTCGACTTAAGTGTATCACACGTCCCTTATGCTTCCTCCTATTTCCAGACACACACCTCTCTAGGGGACTACTAGTGGGTTGGTTGTCACATTCGACCCACATTTTTCTTCACAATTCAGCGTGTGGCGTTTTCCTGGTGTTTTCAAACAAAGTACTGACAAGGCTTCTATCTTCCCGAAACAAGATCTGAGTTGGGAGAGGCTTTCGATACAAGTTCGTTCTCAAGCAGTGGTATATGGCACAGTATTTGTGCCTTCGCTTTTAACGTCGGGACTTTCCTCCATTTTCTTCCCTGTAGATGGTAGTGGAAAGGCGATTTCTCTACCGTTTTGTTCCTTGAGAGCTGAGTGTTAGACACTTACACCTATATCTCCAAAGGCTTCACGCTTCCCGAACCAAGAGGTTAGCAGGAAATCCTGTTGGACGTGGCCTTGTTTCTCTGAGTTCAGTGGAAGGCGCTGCTGAGGCGAGCTCGCGTACATTTGAAGGCCCTTCCAACTTCATGACACAAGACTTTGGTGCAGAGAAACCCTCCACACAACGTGTTCCTCACCGTAGTGTACCGCGCTTTCCGTCTCTTTCCTTTTACACTACGTTGTAAAAAGGTGCTTCCATCCGTAGGGAAAGAGCTGGTCGTCGAAGGACGGCAAACCTCTAGATTTGTTCTTAGAGTTAACCATGGGTAGGCAATCCTCCTTATGCTTCCTCACATAATACATATCCATACTCATCCTTCCTCATGGAACGGCCGCACTTCCACAGCGGTGTTTTGTAGAAATAAGTGTATAGCACTTTCCTTACGCTTCCTCCGATTTACAGACACACACCTCTATAGGGGACAACTTGTGACTTGGTGGTAACATTCGACCCACATTTTTCTTCACAATTCAGCCTATGGCATTTTCCTTGCGCTTTCACGCGAAGAACTGAAAACACTTCTAGCTTCCTGAAACAAGATCTGAGGAGGGAGAAACTTTCGACACAACTTCTTTCTCAAGCAGTGGTACATGACACAGTATTTGTGCCTTCACTGCGAACGTTGGAAATTGCTTCCATCTTCGTCCCTGTAGGTGGTAGTGGAAAGAGTATTTCCCTGCAGCTTTGTTTCTTGAGAGGTGAGTATAAGAACCTTCCCTTAGAGAGCAGCACATATATCTCCAAGGGCTTCTATCTTCAAGAACCAAGATGTTCGCACGAAAACCTGTTTGACGAGGCCTTCTTTCTCAGAGTTCAGTGTAAGGCTACGAGGCCTGAAGGGAGCCCACGTCCATTTGAAGACCCATCCACCTGCATGACACAGGACTTAAAGGAGAGAAACCCTCTGCACAACGTGTTCCCCGCTGTACAGGAAGGCACGTTCCACCTCTTTCCTTGCACACAATGTTTAACAAGCTGCTTCCAACCTTACGAAAAGAGATGGTAGTCGAAGGACGGCAACACTCTAGATTTGTTCTTAGAGTTAAAGAAACGAGTGCCATCTTCCTTAGGCTTGCTCACATCCTCCATTTCCATACATCGTTCTTCATGTCACGACTGTAGGCACATTCGCCACGGAGAGTTAAGTCTAGACCATGTCCCTTACGCGTTCACACCCGCTAGGGAAAACACTTTCATCGCACTGAAACCATAGGACAGCTGAGGGAAGCCTACTTCAGAAGAGGTTTCTCCAGCACCGTCACAGGGCCCATTCAAGATGCCTTCACCGTTTCATGCTAAAGTGCTTCTCATCCTTACGTGTATGGCTTTCCTGATGGATTTCCTTCTCACAATGAAAACCTTGACACGTTCCATCTGTTCTCTCTCCTACTCTTGAAAACACTTCCCACGGAACAAGATTCGAATGGGGACAGACATTCTACACTAAGTATGTCTGTGGGACAGGCACGGGGCACATTCCTTGCGATTTCACACTTTACATTGGAAAAGTCTACCATGTTCAGGGTGAGATGTTAGTAGAAACACGGTTTCTCTGCAGTGGTGTTTCTTCAGACTGATTAGTACTCCCTTGGTTTAGGATTCAACACATACGTTCTGTGAGTATGAATTCCTCGCGAACCCAGGTGGGAGCTCGAAGTCGCGTTTGAGATAGACTTGGTTCTCACAG
Source organism: Eumetopias jubatus (assembly GCF_037043125.1). NCBI lineage: Eukaryota > Metazoa > Chordata > Mammalia > Carnivora > Otariidae > Eumetopias > Eumetopias jubatus. The sequence goes on from NW_028274995.1 coordinate 189,700, forward strand.
ATTTGTGTATGCCTTTCCTCTGCCTAACTCGCATACTTTGGAAGACGCTTCTATCTTCGTGACCCATGCATGGTGTTCGTTGAGAAAAGCCCTCCGTAAGAAGTTGTTCCGCGAGTAAGGTCGATCACGCTTCCCCTCTGCTTTCTTTCACACTTTGCCTCAAGCCGCTTCGTTTCTTAGCAGAGGAGGTGGCAGTCGAAAGACCGCACCTCCACAGCGCTGTTTTGTAGACCCAAGTGTATAGCACATTCCTTACGCTTCCTCTCATTTCCAGACATACACCTCTCTAGGAGACAACGAGTGTTTTGCTTATGCTTCTCTCTACCGAAACAAGATCTGAGTTGGGAGAAGCTTTCGACACGACTTCTTTCTCAAGCAGCGCTATATGGCCCAGTACCTGTGCCTTCGCTGTGACCGTTGGAACGTTCTTCCATCTTCTTCCCAGTAGATGGCAGTAGAAGGACTATCTCCCTCTACCGTGTTGTTCCTTGAGAGGTGAGTGTAAGGCACTGACACATATAGCTCAGAAGGCTTCATTCTTCCCGAACCAAGATGTGAGCTCGAAATCAGTTTTCACATGCCGTTGTTTCTCTGAGTTCAGCGTAAGGCTCTGCTGAGGCTAGCTCGCCTACATTTGAAGGCCTTCCAACTTCATGACAGAAGCCTTCACACTTGGTGTAAAGCCGCTTCGATCCTTAGGAAAGCAGAAGGGAGTCGAAGGACCGCTCCTCCACAGCATTGTTCTTGAAGAATTAATTGCAGAGCTCGTTGCTTATGCTTCCTCCGATTTCCATACACACACCTCTATAGGGGACAACTTGTGAGTTGGTGATAACATTCGACCCACATTTTTCTTTACAATTCAGCCTATGGCATTTTCCTTACGCTTTCACGCAAAGAACTGAAAATGTTTCTAGCTTCCTGAAACAAGATCTGAGTAGGGAGAAACTTTCGACACAACTTCTTTCTCAAGCAGTGGTACCTGACACAGATTTGTGCCTTCACTGCGAACGTTGGAAATTGCTTCCATCTTCATCCCTGTAGGTGGTAGTGGAAAGACTATTTCCCTGCAGCTTTGTTTCTTGAGAGGTGAGTATAAGAACCTTCCCTTAGAGAGCAACACATATATCTCCAAGGGCTTCTATCTTCAAGAACCAAGATGTTCGCACGAAAACCTGTTTGACGAGGCCTTCTTTCTCAGAGTTCAGTGTAAGGCTACCAGGCCTGAAGGGAGCCCACGTCCATTTGAAGCCCCATCCACCTGCATGACACAGGACTTAAAGGAGAGAAGCTCTCTGCACAACGTGTTTCCCGATGTACAGGAATGCGCGTTCCACCTCTTTCCTTGCACACAAGGTTTAACAAGCTGCTTCCTTCCTTACTAAAAGAGATGGTAGTCGAAGGACGGCAACAAAATAGATTTGTTCTTAGAGTTAAACAAACGTATGCCATCTTCCTTAGGCTTGCTCACATCATCCATTTCCATACATTGTTCTTCATGTCATGACTGTAGGCACATTCGACACGGAGAGTTAAGTCTAGCCCATGTCCCTTGCGCCTTCACCCCCACTACGGAAAACATTTTCATCTCACTGAAACCATAGGACACCTGAGGGAAGCCTACTTCAGAAGAGGTTTCTCCAGCACCGTCACAGGGCCCTTTCAAGATGCCTTCTCCGTTTCATGCTAAAGTTCTTCTCATTCTTACGTGTATGGCTTTCCTAATGGATTTCTTTCTCACAATGAAAACCTTGACACGTTCCATCTGCTCTCTCTCCTACTCTTGAAAACACTTCTCACAGAACAAGGTTCGAATGGGGACAGACATTCTACAGTAAGTATGTCTGTGGGACAGGCACGGGGCACATTCCTTGCGATTTCACACTTACATGGGTAACGTCTACCATGTTCAGGGAAGATGTTAGTAGAAACACGGTTTCTCTGCAGTGGTGTTTCTTCAGACTGCATAGTACTCCCTTTGTTTAGGATTCAGCCCATACGTTTTGTGACTATGAATTCCTCGCGAACCCAGATGGGAGCTCGAAGTCGCGTTTGAGATGGACTTGCTTCGCAGAGATTCATGTATGCCTTTCCTTTGGCGAAGTCACATACATTTGAAAACCCTTCCCTCTTCGTGACCCATGGTGTTCGTTGAGAAAAGCCCTCCATAAGAAGTTGTTCGGCGACTAAGGTATGTCTCTCTTCCTTCCCCTCCGTACTCTTTCACACTTTGCTTCAAGCCGCTTCGTTCCTTAGCAAAGCAGATGGCAGTCGAAGGACCGCACCGCCACAGCGTTGTTTCTTCGACTTAAGTGTATCACACGTCCCTTATGCTTCCTCCTATTTCCAGACACACACCTCTCTAGGGGACTACTAGTGGGTTGGTTGTCACATTCGACCCACATTTTTCTTCACAATTCAGCGTGTGGCGTTTTCCTGGTGTTTTCAAACAAAGTACTGACAAGGCTTCTATCTTCCCGAAACAAGATCTGAGTTGGGAGAGGCTTTCGATACAAGTTCGTTCTCAAGCAGTGGTATATGGCACAGTATTTGTGCCTTCGCTTTTAACGTCGGGACTTTCCTCCATTTTCTTCCCTGTAGATGGTAGTGGAAAGGCGATTTCTCTACCGTTTTGTTCCTTGAGAGCTGAGTGTTAGACACTTACACCTATATCTCCAAAGGCTTCACGCTTCCCGAACCAAGAGGTTAGCAGGAAATCCTGTTGGACGTGGCCTTGTTTCTCTGAGTTCAGTGGAAGGCGCTGCTGAGGCGAGCTCGCGTACATTTGAAGGCCCTTCCAACTTCATGACACAAGACTTTCGTGCAGAGAAACCCTCCACACAACGTGTTCCTCACCGTAGTGTACCGCGCTTTCCGTCTCTTTCCTTTTACACTACGTTGTAAAAAGGTGCTTCCATCCGTAGGGAAAGAGCTGGTCGTCGAAGGACGGCAAACCTCTAGATTTGTTCTTAGAGTTAACCATGGGTAGGCAATCCTCCTTATGCTTCCTCACATAATACATATCCATACTCATCCTTCCTCATGGAACGGCCGCACTTCCACAGCGGTGTTTTGTAGAAATAAGTGTATAGCACTTTCCTTACGCTTCCTCCGATTTACAGACACACACCTCTATAGGGGACAACTTGTGACTTGGTGGTAACATTCGACCCACATTTTTCTTCACAATTCAGCCTATGGCATTTTCCTTGCGCTTTCACGCGAAGAACTGAAAACACTTCTAGCTTCCTGAAACAAGATCTGAGGAGGGAGAAACTTTCGACACAACTTCTTTCTCAAGCAGCGGTACATGACACAGTATTTGTGCCTTCACTGCGAACGTTGGAAATTGCTTCCATCTTCGTCCCTGTAGGTGGTAGTGGAAAGACTATTTCCCTGCAGCTTTGTTTCTTGAGAGGTGAGTATAAGAACCTTCCCTTAGAGAGCAGCACATATATCTCCAAGGGCTTCTATCTTCAAGAACCAAGATGTTCGCACGAAAACCTGTTTCACGAGGCCTTCTTTCTCAGAGTTCAGTGTAAGGCTACGAGGCCTGAAGGGAGCCCACGTCCATTTGAAGACCCATCCACCTGCATGACACAGGACTTAAAGGAGAGAAACCCTCTGCACAACGTGTTCCCCGCTGTACAGGAAGGCACGTTCCACCTCTTTCCTTGCACACAATGTTTAACAAGCTGCTTCCAACCTTACGAAAAGAGATGGTAGTCGAAGGACGGCAACACTCTAGATTTGTTCTTAGAGTTAAAGAAACGAGTGCCATCTTCCTTAGGCTTGCTCACATCCTCCATTTCCATACATCGTTCTTCATGTCACGACTGTAGGCACATTCGCCACGGAGAGTTAAGTCTAGACCATGTCCCTTACGCGTTCACACCCGCTAGGGAAAACACTTTCATCGCACTGAAACCATAGGACAGCTGAGGGAAGCCTACTTCAGAAGAGGTTTCTCCAGCACCGTCACAGGGCCCATTCAAGATGCCTTCACCGTTTCATGCTAAAGTGCTTCTCATCCTTACGTGTATGGCTTTCCTGATGGATTTCCTTCTCACAATGAAAACCTTGACACGTTCCATCTGTTCTCTCTCCTACTCTTGAAAACACTTCCCACGGAACAAGATTCGAATGGGGACAGACATTCTACACTAAGTATGTCTGTGGGACAGGCACGGGGCACATTCCTTGCGATTTCACACTTTACATTGGAAAAGTCTACCATGTTCAGGGTGAGATGTTAGTAGAAACACGGTTTCTCTGCAGTGGTGTTTCTTCAGACTGATTAGTACTCCCTTGGTTTAGGATTCAACACATACGTTCTGTGAGTATGAATTCCTCGCGAACCCAGGTGGGAGCTCGAAGTCGCGTTTGAGATAGACTTGGTTCTCACAGATTTGTGTATGCCTTTCCTCTGCCTAACTCGCATACTTTGGAAGACGCTTCTATCTTCGTGACCCATGCATGGTGTTCGTTGAGAAAAGCCCTCCGTAAGAAGTTGTTCCGCGAGTAAGGTCGATCACGCTTCCCCTCTGCTTTCTTTCACACTTTGCCTCAAGCCGCTTCGTTTCTTAGCAGAGGAGGTGGCAGTCGAAAGACCGCACCTCCACAGCGCTGTTTTGTAGACCCAAGTGTATAGCACATTCCTTACGCTTCCTCTCATTTCCAGACATACACCTCTCTAGGAGACAACGAGTGTTTTGCTTATGCTTCTCTCTACCGAAACAAGATCTGAGTTGGGAGAAGCTTTCGACACGACTTCTTTCTCAAGCAGCGCTATATGGCCCAGTACCTGTGCCTTCGCTGTGACCGTTGGAACGTTCTTCCATCTTCTTCCCAGTAGATGGCAGTAGAAGGACTATCTCCCTCTACCGTGTTGTTCCTTGAGAGGTGAGTGTAAGGCACTGACACATATAGCTCAGAAGGCTTCATTCTTCCCGAACCAAGATGTGAGCTCGAAATCAGTTTTCACATGCCGTTGTTTCTCTGAGTTCAGCGTAAGGCTCTGCTGAGGCTAGCTCGCCTACATTTGAAGGCCTTCCAACTTCATGACAGAAGCCTTCACACTTGGTGTAAAGCCGCTTCGATCCTTAGGAAAGCAGAAGGGAGTCGAAGGACCGCTCCTCCACAGCATTGTTCTTGAAGAATTAATTGCAGAGCTCGTTGCTTATGCTTCCTCCGATTTCCATACACACACCTCTATAGGGGACAACTTGTGAGTTGGTGGTAACATTCGACCCACATTTTTCTTTACAATTCAGCCTATGGCATTTTCCTTACGCTTTCACGCAAAGAACTGAAAATGTTTCTAGCTTCCTGAAACAAGATCTGAGTAGGGAGAAACTTTCGACACAACTTCTTTCTCAAGCAGTGGTACCTGACACAGATTTGTGCCTTCACTGCGAACGTTGGAAATTGCTTCCATCTTCATCCCTGTAGGTGGTAGTGGAAAGACTATTTCCCTGCAGCTTTGTTTCTTGAGAGGTGAGTATAAGAACCTTCCCTTAGAGAGCAACACATATATCTCCAAGGGCTTCTATCTTCAAGAACCAAGATGTTCGCACGAAAACCTGTTTGACGAGGCCTTCTTTCTCAGAGTTCAGTGTAAGGCTACCAGGCCTGAAGGGAGCCCACGTCCATTTGAAGCCCCATCCACCTGCATGACACAGGACTTAAAGGAGAGAAGCTCTCTGCACAACGTGTTTCCCGATGTACAGGAATGCGCGTTCCACCTCTTTCCTTGCACACAAGGTTTAACAAGCTGCTTCCTTCCTTACTAAAAGAGATGGTAGTCGAAGGACGGCAACAAAATAGATTTGTTCTTAGAGTTAAACAAACGTATGCCATCTTCCTTAGGCTTGCTCACATCATCCATTTCCATACATTGTTCTTCATGTCATGACTGTAGGCACATTCGACACGGAGAGTTAAGTCTAGCCCATGTCCCTTGCGCCTTCACCCCCACTACGGAAAACATTTTCATCTCACTGAAACCATAGGACACCTGAGGGAAGCCTACTTCAGAAGAGGTTTCTCCAGCACCGTCACAGGGCCCTTTCAAGATGCCTTCTCCGTTTCATGCTAAAGTTCTTCTCATTCTTACGTGTATGGCTTTCCTAATGGATTTCTTTCTCACAGTGAAAACCTTGACACGTTCCATCTGCTCTCTCTCCTACTCTTGAAAACACTTCTCACAGAACAAGGTTCGAATGGGGACAGACATTCTACAGTAAGTATGTCTGTGGGACAGGCACGGGGCACATTCCTTGCGATTTCACACTTACATGGGTAACGTCTACCATGTTCAGGGAAGATGTTAGTAGAAACACGGTTTCTCTGCAGTGGTGTTTCTTCAGACTGCATAGTACTCCCTTTGTTTAGGATTCAGCCCATACGTTTTGTGACTATGAATTCCTCGCGAACCCAGATGGGAGCTCGAAGTCGCGTTTGAGATGGACTTGCTTCGCAGAGATTCATGTATGCCTTTCCTTTGGCGAAGTCACATACATTTGAAAACCCTTCCCTCTTCGTGACCCATGGTGTTCGTTGAGAAAAGCCCTCCATAAGAAGTTGTTCGGCGACTAAGGTATGTCTCTCTTCCTTCCCCTCCGTACTCTTTCACACTTTGCTTCAAGCCGCTTCGTTCCTTAGCAAAGCAGATGGCAGTCGAAGGACCGCACCGCCACAGCGTTGTTTCTTCGACTTAAGTGTATCACACGTCCCTTATGCTTCCTCCTATTTCCAGACACACACCTCTCTAGGGGACTACTAGTGGGTTGGTTGTCACATTCGACCCACATTTTTCTTCACAATTCAGCGTGTGGCGTTTTCCTGGTGTTTTCAAACAAAGTACTGACAAGGCTTCTATCTTCCCGAAACAAGATCTGAGTTGGGAGAGGCTTTCGATACAAGTTCGTTCTCAAGCAGTGGTATATGGCACAGTATTTGTGCCTTCGCTTTTAACGTCGGGACTTTCCTCCATTTTCTTCCCTGTAGATGGTAGTGGAAAGGCGATTTCTCTACCGTTTTGTTCCTTGAGAGCTGAGTGTTAGACACTTACACCTATATCTCCAAAGGCTTCACGCTTCCCGAACCAAGAGGTTAGCAGGAAATCCTGTTGGACGTGGCCTTGTTTCTCTGAGTTCAGTGGAAGGCGCTGCTGAGGCGAGCTCGCGTACATTTGAAGGCCCTTCCAACTTCATGACACAAGACTTTCGTGCAGAGAAACCCTCCACACAACGTGTTCCTCACCGTAGTGTACCGCGCTTTCCGTCTCTTTCCTTTTACACTACGTTGTAAAAAGGTGCTTCCATCCGTAGGGAAAGAGCTGGTCGTCGAAGGACGGCAAACCTCTAGATTTGTTCTTAGAGTTAACCATGGGTAGGCAATCCTCCTTATGCTTCCTCACATAATACATATCCATACTCATCCTTCCTCATGGAACGGCCGCACTTCCACAGCGGTGTTTTGTAGAAATAAGTGTATAGCACTTTCCTTACGCTTCCTCCGATTTACAGACACACACCTCTATAGGGGACAACTTGTGACTTGGTGGTAACATTCGACCCACATTTTTCTTCACAATTCAGCCTATGGCATTTTCCTTGCGCTTTCACGCGAAGAACTGAAAACACTTCTAGCTTCCTGAAACAAGATCTGAGGAGGGAGAAACTTTCGACACAACTTCTTTCTCAAGCAGCGGTACATGACACAGTATTTGTGCCTTCACTGCGAACGTTGGAAATTGCTTCCATCTTCGTCCCTGTAGGTGGTAGTGGAAAGACTATTTCCCTGCAGCTTTGTTTCTTGAGAGGTGAGTATAAGAACCTTCCCTTAGAGAGCAGCACATATATCTCCAAGGGCTTCTATCTTCAAGAACCAAGATGTTCGCACGAAAACCTGTTTCACGAGGCCTTCTTTCTCAGAGTTCAGTGTAAGGCTACTAGGCCTGAAGGGAGCCCACGTCCATTTGAAGACCCATCCACCTGCATGACACAGGACTTAAAGGAGAGAAACCCTCTGCACAACGTGTTCCCCGCTGTACAGGAAGGCACGTTCCACCTCTTTCCTTGCACACAATGTTTAACAAGCTGCTTCCAACCTTACGAAAAGAGATGGTAGTCGAAGGACGGCAACACTCTAGATTTGTTCTTAGAGTTAAAGAAACGAGTGCCATCTTCCTTAGGCTTGCTCACATCCTCCATTTCCATACATCGTTCTTCATGTCACGACTGTAGGCACATTCGCCACGGAGAGTTAAGTCTAGACCATGTCCCTTACGCGTTCACACCCGCTAGGGAAAACACTTTCATCGCACTGAAACCATAGGACAGCTGAGGGAAGCCTACTTCAGAAGAGGTTTCTCCAGCACCGTCACAGGGCCCATTCAAGATGCCTTCACCGTTTCATGCTAAAGTGCTTCTCATCCTTACGTGTATGGCTTTCCTGATGGATTTCCTTCTCACAATGAAAACCTTGACACGTTCCATCTGTTCTCTCTCCTACTCTTGAAAACACTTCCCACGGAACAAGATTCGAATGGGGACAGACATTCTACACTAAGTATGTCTGTGGGACAGGCACGGGGCACATTCCTTGCGATTTCACACTTTACATTGGAAAAGTCTACCATGTTCAGGGTGAGATGTTAGTAGAAACACGGTTTCTCTGCAGTGGTGTTTCTTCAGACTGATTAGTACTCCCTTGGTTTAGGATTCAACACATACGTTCTGTGAGTATGAATTCCTCGCGAACCCAGGTGGGAGCTCGAAGTCGCGTTTGAGATAGACTTGGTTCTCACAGATTTGTGTATGCCTTTCCTCTGCCTAACTCGCATACTTTGGAAGACGCTTCTATCTTCGTGACCCATGCATGGTGTTCGTTGAGAAAAGCCCTCCGTAAGAAGTTGTTCCGCGAGTAAGGTCGATCACGCTTCCCCTCTGCTTTCTTTCACACTTTGCCTCAAGCCGCTTCGTTTCTTAGCAGAGGAGGTGGCAGTCGAAAGACCGCACCTCCACAGCGCTGTTTTGTAGACCCAAGTGTATAGCACATTCCTTACGCTTCCTCTCATTTCCAGACATACACCTCTCTAGGAGACAACGAGTGTTTTGCTTATGCTTCTCTCTACCGAAACAAGATCTGAGTTGGGAGAAGCTTTCGACACGACTTCTTTCTCAAGCAGCGCTATATGGCCCAGTACCTGTGCCTTCGCTGTGACCGTTGGAACGTTCTTCCATCTTCTTCCCAGTAGATGGCAGTAGAAGGACTATCTCCCTCTACCGTGTTGTTCCTTGAGAGGTGAGTGTAAGGCACTGACACATATAGCTCAGAAGGCTTCATTCTTCCCGAACCAAGATGTGAGCTCGAAATCAGTTTTCACATGCCGTTGTTTCTCTGAGTTCAGCGTAAGGCTCTGCTGAGGCTAGCTCGCCTACATTTGAAGGCCTTCCAACTTCATGACAGAAGCCTTCACACTTGGTGTAAAGCCGCTTCGATCCTTAGGAAAGCAGAAGGGAGTCGAAGGACCGCTCCTCCACAGCATTGTTCTTGAAGAATTAATTGCAGAGCTCGTTGCTTATGCTTCCTCCGATTTCCATACACACACCTCTATAGGGGACAACTTGTGAGTTGGTGGTAACATTCGACCCACATTTTTCTTTACAATTCAGCCTATGGCATTTTCCTTACGCTTTCACGCAAAGAACTGAAAATGTTTCTAGCTTCCTGAAACAAGATCTGAGTAGGGAGAAACTTTCGACACAACTTCTTTCTCAAGCAGTGGTACCTGACACAGATTTGTGCCTTCACTGCGAACGTTGGAAATTGCTTCCATCTTCATCCCTGTAGGTGGTAGTGGAAAGACTATTTCCCTGCAGCTTTGTTTCTTGAGAGGTGAGTATAAGAACCTTCCCTTAGAGAGCAACACATATATCTCCAAGGGCTTCTATCTTCAAGAACCAAGATGTTCGCACGAAAACCTGTTTGACGAGGCCTTCTTTCTCAGAGTTCAGTGTAAGGCTACCAGGCCTGAAGGGAGCCCACGTCCATTTGAAGCCCCATCCACCTGCATGACACAGGACTTAAAGGAGAGAAGCTCTCTGCACAACGTGTTTCCCGATGTACAGGAATGCGCGTTCCACCTCTTTCCTTGCACACAAGGTTTAACAAGCTGCTTCCTTCCTTACTAAAAGAGATGGTAGTCGAAGGACGGCAACAAAATAGATTTGTTCTTAGAGTTAAACAAACGTATGCCATCTTCCTTAGGCTTGCTCACATCATCCATTTCCATACATTGTTCTTCATGTCATGACTGTAGGCACATTCGACACGGAGAGTTAAGTCTAGCCCATGTCCCTTGCGCCTTCACCCCCACTACGGAAAACATTTTCATCTCACTGAAACCATAGGACACCTGAGGGAAGCCTACTTCAGAAGAGGTTTCTCCAGCACCGTCACAGGGCCCTTTCAAGATGCCTTCTCCGTTTCATGCTAAAGTTCTTCTCATTCTTACGTGTATGGCTTTCCTAATGGATTTCTTTCTCACAGTGAAAACCTTGACACGTTCCATCTGCTCTCTCTCCTACTCTTGAAAACACTTCTCACAGAACAAGGTTCGAATGGGGACAGACATTCTACAGTAAGTATGTCTGTGGGACAGGCACGGGGCACATTCCTTGCGATTTCACACTTACATGGGTAACGTCTACCATGTTCAGGGAAGATGTTAGTAGAAACACGGTTTCTCTGCAGTGGTGTTTCTTCAGACTGCATAGTACTCCCTTTGTTTAGGATTCAGCCCATACGTTTTGTGACTATGAATTCCTCGCGAACCCAGATGGGAGCTCGAAGTCGCGTTTGAGATGGACTTGCTTCGCAGAGATTCATGTATGCCTTTCCTTTGGCGAAGTCACATACATTTGAAAACCCTTCCCTCTTCGTGACCCATGGTGTTCGTTGAGAAAAGCCCTCCATAAGAAGTTGTTCGGCGACTAAGGTATGTCTCTCTTCCTTCCCCTCCGTACTCTTTCACACTTTGCTTCAAGCCGCTTCGTTCCTTAGCAAAGCAGATGGCAGTCGAAGGACCGCACCGCCACAGCGTTGTTTCTTCGACTTAAGTGTATCACACGTCCCTTATGCTTCCTCCTATTTCCAGACACACACCTCTCTAGGGGACTACTAGTGGGTTGGTTGTCACATTCGACCCACATTTTTCTTCACAATTCAGCGTGTGGCGTTTTCCTGGTGTTTTCAAACAAAGTACTGACAAGGCTTCTATCTTCCCGAAACAAGATCTGAGTTGGGAGAGGCTTTCGATACAAGTTCGTTCTCAAGCAGTGGTATATGGCACAGTATTTGTGCCTTCGCTTTTAACGTCGGGACTTTCCTCCATTTTCTTCCCTGTAGATGGTAGTGGAAAGGCGATTTCTCTACCGTTTTGTTCCTTGAGAGCTGAGTGTTAGACACTTACACCTATATCTCCAAAGGCTTCACGCTTCCCGAACCAAGAGGTTAGCAGGAAATCCTGTTGGACGTGGCCTTGTTTCTCTGAGTTCAGTGGAAGGCGCTGCTGAGGCGAGCTCGCGTACATTTGAAGGCCCTTCCAACTTCATGACACAAGACTTTCGTGCAGAGAAACCCTCCACACAACGTGTTCCTCACCGTAGTGTACCGCGCTTTCCGTCTCTTTCCTTTTACACTACGTTGTAAAAAGGTGCTTCCATCCGTAGGGAAAGAGCTGGTCGTCGAAGGACGGCAAACCTCTAGATTTGTTCTTAGAGTTAACCATGGGTAGGCAATCCTCCTTATGCTTCCTCACATAATACATATCCATACTCATCCTTCCTCATGGAACGGCCGCACTTCCACAGCGGTGTTTTGTAGAAATAAGTGTATAGCACTTTCCTTACGCTTCCTCCGATTTACAGACACACACCTCTATAGGGGACAACTTGTGACTTGGTGGTAACATTCGACCCACATTTTTCTTCACAATTCAGCCTATGGCATTTTCCTTGCGCTTTCACGCGAAGAACTGAAAACACTTCTAGCTTCCTGAAACAAGATCTGAGGAGGGAGAAACTTTCGACACAACTTCTTTCTCAAGCAGCGGTACATGACACAGTATTTGTGCCTTCACTGCGAACGTTGGAAATTGCTTCCATCTTCGTCCCTGTAGGTGGTAGTGGAAAGACTATTTCCCTGCAGCTTTGTTTCTTGAGAGGTGAGTATAAGAACCTTCCCTTAGAGAGCAGCACATATATCTCCAAGGGCTTCTATCTTCAAGAACCAAGATGTTCGCACGAAAACCTGTTTCACGAGGCCTTCTTTCTCAGAGTTCAGTGTAAGGCTACTAGGCCTGAAGGGAGCCCACGTCCATTTGAAGACCCATCCACCTGCATGACACAGGACTTAAAGGAGAGAAACCCTCTGCACAACGTGTTCCCCGCTGTACAGGAAGGCACGTTCCACCTCTTTCCTTGCACACAATGTTTAACAAGCTGCTTCCAACCTTACGAAAAGAGATGGTAGTCGAAGGACGGCAACACTCTAGATTTGTTCTTAGAGTTAAAGAAACGAGTGCCATCTTCCTTAGGCTTGCTCACATCATCCATTTCCATACATCGTTCTTCATGTCACGACTGTAGGCACATTCGCCACGGAGAGTTAAGTCTAGACCATGTCCCTTACGCGTTCACACCCGCTAGGGAAAACACTTTCATCGCACTGAAACCATAGGACAGCTGAGGGAAGCCTACTTCAGAAGAGGTTTCTCCAGCACCGTCACAGGGCCCATTCAAGATGCCTTCACCGTTTCATGCTAAAGTGCTTCTCATCCTTACGTGTATGGCTTTCCTGATGGATTTCCTTCTCACAATGAAAACCTTGACACGTTCCATCTGTTCTCTCTCCTACTCTTGAAAACACTTCCCACGGAACAAGATTCGAATGGGGACAGACATTCTACACTAAGTATGTCTGTGGGACAGGCACGGGGCACATTCCTTGCGATTTCACACTTTACATTGGAAAAGTCTACCATGTTCAGGGTGAGATGTTAGTAGAAACACGGTTTCTCTGCAGTGGTGTTTCTTCAGACTGATTAGTACTCCCTTGGTTTAGGATTCAACACATACGTTCTGTGAGTATGAATTCCTCGCGAACCCAGGTGGGAGCTCGAAGTCGCGTTTGAGATAGACTTGGTTCTCACAGATTTGTGTATGCCTTTCCTCTGCCTAACTCGCATACTTTGGAAGACGCTTCTATCTTCGTGACCCATGCATGGTGTTCGTTGAGAAAAGCCCTCCGTAAGAAGTTGTTCCGCGAGTAAGGTCGATCACGCTTCCCCTCTGCTTTCTTTCACACTTTGCCTCAAGCCGCTTCGTTTCTTAGCAGAGGAGGTGGCAGTCGAAAGACCGCACCTCCACAGCGCTGTTTTGTAGACCCAAGTGTATAGCACATTCCTTACGCTTCCTCTCATTTCCAGACATACACCTCTCTAGGAGACAACGAGTGTTTTGCTTATGCTTCTCTCTACCGAAACAAGATCTGAGTTGGGAGAAGCTTTCGACACGACTTCTTTCTCAAGCAGCGCTATATGGCCCAGTACCTGTGCCTTCGCTGTGACCGTTGGAACGTTCTTCCATCTTCTTCCCAGTAGATGGCAGTAGAAGGACTATCTCCCTCTACCGTGTTGTTCCTTGAGAGGTGAGTGTAAGGCACTGACACATATAGCTCAGAAGGCTTCATTCTTCCCGAACCAAGATGTGAGCTCGAAATCAGTTTTCACATGCCGTTGTTTCTCTGAGTTCAGCGTAAGGCTCTGCTGAGGCTAGCTCGCCTACATTTGAAGGCCTTCCAACTTCATGACAGAAGCCTTCACACTTGGTGTAAAGCCGCTTCGATCCTTAGGAAAGCAGAAGGGAGTCGAAGGACCGCTCCTCCACAGCATTGTTCTTGAAGAATTAATTGCAGAGCTCGTTGCTTATGCTTCCTCCGATTTCCATACACACACCTCTATAGGGGACAACTTGTGAGTTGGTGGTAACATTCGACCCACATTTTTCTTTACAATTCAGCCTATGGCATTTTCCTTACGCTTTCACGCAAAGAACTGAAAATGTTTCTAGCTTCCTGAAACAAGATCTGAGTAGGGAGAAACTTTCGACACAACTTCTTTCTCAAGCAGTGGTACCTGACACAGATTTGTGCCTTCACTGCGAACGTTGGAAATTGCTTCCATCTTCATCCCTGTAGGTGGTAGTGGAAAGACTATTTCCCTGCAGCTTTGTTTCTTGAGAGGTGAGTATAAGAACCTTCCCTTAGAGAGCAACACATATATCTCCAAGGGCTTCTATCTTCAAGAACCAAGATGTTCGCACGAAAACCTGTTTGACGAGGCCTTCTTTCTCAGAGTTCAGTGTAAGGCTACCAGGCCTGAAGGGAGCCCACGTCCATTTGAAGCCCCATCCACCTGCATGACACAGGACTTAAAGGAGAGAAGCTCTCTGCACAACGTGTTTCCCGATGTACAGGAATGCGCGTTCCACCTCTTTCCTTGCACACAAGGTTTAACAAGCTGCTTCCTTCCTTACTAAAAGAGATGGTAGTCGAAGGACGGCAACAAAATAGATTTGTTCTTAGAGTTAAACAAACGTATGCCATCTTCCTTAGGCTTGCTCACATCATCCATTTCCATACATTGTTCTTCATGTCATGACTGTAGGCACATTCGACACGGAGAGTTAAGTCTAGCCCATGTCCCTTGCGCCTTCACCCCCACTACGGAAAACATTTTCATCTCACTGAAACCATAGGACACCTGAGGGAAGCCTACTTCAGAAGAGGTTTCTCCAGCACCGTCACAGGGCCCTTTCAAGATGCCTTCTCCGTTTCATGCTAAAGTTCTTCTCATTCTTACGTGTATGGCTTTCCTAATGGATTTCTTTCTCACAGTGAAAACCTTGACACGTTCCATCTGCTCTCTCTCCTACTCTTGAAAACACTTCTCACAGAACAAGGTTCGAATGGGGACAGACATTCTACAGTAAGTATGTCTGTGGGACAGGCACGGGGCACATTCCTTGCGATTTCACACTTACATGGGTAACGTCTACCATGTTCAGGGAAGATGTTAGTAGAAACACGGTTTCTCTGCAGTGGTGTTTCTTCAGACTGCATAGTACTCCCTTTGTTTAGGATTCAGCCCATACGTTTTGTGACTATGAATTCCTCGCGAACCCAGATGGGAGCTCGAAGTCGCGTTTGAGATGGACTTGCTTCGCAGAGATTCATGTATGCCTTTCCTTTGGCGAAGTCACATACATTTGAAAACCCTTCCCTCTTCGTGACCCATGGTGTTCGTTGAGAAAAGCCCTCCATAAGAAGTTGTTCGGCGACTAAGGTATGTCTCTCTTCCTTCCCCTCCGTACTCTTTCACACTTTGCTTCAAGCCGCTTCGTTCCTTAGCAAAGCAGATGGCAGTCGAAGGACCGCACCGCCACAGCGTTGTTTCTTCGACTTAAGTGTATCACACGTCCCTTATGCTTCCTCCTATTTCCAGACACACACCTCTCTAGGGGACTACTAGTGGGTTGGTTGTCACATTCGACCCACATTTTTCTTCACAATTCAGCGTGTGGCGTTTTCCTGGTGTTTTCAAACAAAGTACTGACAAGGCTTCTATCTTCCCGAAACAAGATCTGAGTTGGGAGAGGCTTTCGATACAAGTTCGTTCTCAAGCAGTGGTATATGGCACAGTATTTGTGCCTTCGCTTTTAACGTCGGGACTTTCCTCCATTTTCTTCCCTGTAGATGGTAGTGGAAAGGCGATTTCTCTACCGTTTTGTTCCTTGAGAGCTGAGTGTTAGACACTTACACCTATATCTCCAAAGGCTTCACGCTTCCCGAACCAAGAGGTTAGCAGGAAATCCTGTTGGACGTGGCCTTGTTTCTCTGAGTTCAGTGGAAGGCGCTGCTGAGGCGAGCTCGCGTACATTTGAAGGCCCTTCCAACTTCATGACACAAGACTTTCGTGCAGAGAAACCCTCCACACAACGTGTTCCTCACCGTAGTGTACCGCGCTTTCCGTCTCTTTCCTTTTACACTACGTTGTAAAAAGGTGCTTCCATCCGTAGGGAAAGAGCTGGTCGTCGAAGGACGGCCAAACCTCTAGATTTGTTCTTAGAGTTAACCATGGGTAGGCAATCCTCCTTATGCTTCCTCACATAATACATATCCATACTCATCCTTCCTCATGGAACGGCCGCACTTCCACAGCGGTGTTTTGTAGAAATAAGTGTATAGCACTTTCCTTACGCTTCCTCCGATTTACAGACACACACCTCTATAGGGGACAACTTGTGACTTGGTGGTAACATTCGACCCACATTTTTCTTCACAATTCAGCCTATGGCATTTTCCTTGCGCTTTCACGCGAAGAACTGAAAACACTTCTAGCTTCCTGAAACAAGATCTGAGGAGGGAGAAACTTTCGACACAACTTCTTTCTCAAGCAGTGGTACATGACACAGTATTTGTGCCTTCACTGCGAACGTTGGAAATTGCTTCCATCTTCGTCCCTGTAGGTGGTAGTGGAAAGACTATTTCCCTGCAGCTTTGTTTCTTGAGAGGTGAGTATAAGAACCTTCCCTTAGAGAGCAGCACATATATCTCCAAGGGCTTCTATCTTCAAGAACCAAGATGTTCGCACGAAAACCTGTTTGACGAGGCCTTCTTTCTCAGAGTTCAGTGTAAGGCTACTAGGCCTGAAGGGAGCCCACGTCCATTTGAAGACCCATCCACCTGCATGACACAGGACTTAAAGGAGAGAAACCCTCTGCACAACGTGTTCCCCGCTGTACAGGAAGGCACGTTCCACCTCTTTCCCTTGCACACAATGTTTAACAAGCTGCTTCCAACCTTACGAAAAGAGATGGTAGTCGAAGGACGGCAACACTCTAGATTTGTTCTTAGAGTTAAAGAAACGAGTGCCATCTTCCTTAGGCTTGCTCACATCCTCCATTTCCATACATCGTTCTTCATGTCACGACTGTAGGCACATTCGCCACGGAGAGTTAAGTCTAGACCATGTCCCTTACGCGTTCACACCCGCTAGGGAAAACACTTTCATCGCACTGAAACCCATAGGACAGCTGAGGGAAGCCTACTTCAGAAGAGGTTTCTCCAGCACCGTCACAGGGCCCATTCAAGATGCCTTCACCGTTTCATGCTAAAGTGCCTTCTCATCCTTACGTGTATGGCTTTCCTGATGGATTTCCTTCTCACAATGAAAACCTTGACACGTTCCATCTGTTCTCTCTCCTACTCTTTGAAAACACTTCCCACGGAACAAGATTCGAATGGGGACAGACATTTACACTAAGTATGTCTGTGGGACAGGCACGGGGCACATTCCTTGCGATTTCACACTTTACATTGGAAAAGTCTACCATGTTCAGGGTGAGATGTTAGTAGAAACACGTTTCTCTGCAGTGGTGTTTCTTCAGACTGATTAGTACTCCCTTGGTTTAGGATTCAACACATACGTTCTGTGAGTATGAATTCCTCGCGAACCCAGGTGGGAGCTCGAAGTCGCGTTTGAGATAGACTTGGTTCTCACAGATTTGTGTATGCCTTTCCTCTGCCTAACTCGCATACTTTGGAAGACGCTTCTATCTTCGTGACCCATGCATGGTGTTCGTTGAGAAAAGCCCTCCGTAAGAAGTTGTTCCGCGAGTAAGGTCGATCACGCTTCCCCTCTGCTTTCTTTCACACTTTGCCTCAAGCGCTTCCGTTTCTTAGCAGAGGAGGTGGCAGTCGAAAGACCGCACCTCCACAGCGCTGTTTTGTAGACCCAAGTGTATAGCACATTCTTACGCTTCCTCTCATTTCCAGACATACACCTCTCTAGGAGACAACGAGTGTTTTGCTTATGCTTCTCTCTACCGAAACAAGATCTGAGTTGGGAGAAGCTTTCGACACGACTCTTTCTCAAGCAGCGCTATATTGGCCCAGTACCTGTGCCTTCGCTGTGACCGTTGGAACGTTCTTCATCTTCTTCCCAGTAGATGGCAGTAGAAGGACTATCTCCCCTCTACCGTGTTGTTCCTTGAGAGGTGAGTGTAAGGCACTGACACATATAGCTCAGAAGGCTTCATTCTTCCCGAACCAAGATGTGAGCTCGAAATCAGTTTTCACATGCCGTTGTTTCTCTGAGTTCAGCGTAAGGCTCTGCTGAGGCTAGCTCGCCTACATTTGAAGGCCTTCCAACTTCATGACAGAAGCCTTCACACTTGGTGTAAAGCCGCTTCGATCCTTAGGAAAGCAGAAGGGAGTCGAAGGACCGCTCCTCCACCGCATTGTTCTTGAAGAATTAATTGCAGAGCTCGTTGCTTATGCTTCCTCCGATTTCCATACACACACCTCTATAGGGGACAACTTGTGAGTTGGTGATAACATTCGACCCACATTTTTCTTTACAATTCAGCCTATGGCATTTTCCTTACGCTTTCACGCAAAGAACTGAAAATGTTTCTAGCTTCCTGAAAACAAGATCTGAGTAGGGAGAAACTTTCGACACAAACTTCTTTCTCAAGCAGTGGTACCTGACACAGATTTGTGCCTTCACTGCGAACGTTGGAAATTGCTTCCATCTTCATCCCTGTAGGTGGTAGTGGAAAGACTATTTCCCTGCAGCTTTGTTTCTTGAGAGGTGAGTATAAGAACCTTCCCTTAGAGAGCAACACATATATCTCAAGGGCTTCTATCTTCAAGAACCAAGATGTTCGCACGAAAACCTGTTTGACGAGGCCTTCTTTCTCAGAGTTCAGTGTAAGGCTACCAGGCCTGAAGGGAGCCCACGTCCATTTGAAGCCCCATCCACCTGCATGACACAGGACTTAAAGGAGAGAAGCTCTCTGCACAACGTGTTTCCCGATGTACAGGAATGCGCGTTCCACCTCTTTCCTTGCACACAAGGTTTAACAAGCTGCTTCCTTCCTTACTAAAAGAGATGGTAGTCGAAGGACGGCAACAAAATAGATTTGTTCTTAGAGTTAAACAAACGTATGCCATCTTCCTTAGGCTTGCTCACATCATCCATTTCCATACATTGTTCTTCATGTCATGACTGTAGGCACATTCGACACGGAGAGTTAAGTCTAGCCCATGTCCCTTGCGCCTTCACCCCCACTACGGAAACATTTTCATCTCACTGAAACCATAGGACACCTGAGGGAAGCCTACTTCAGAAGAGGTTTCTCCAGCACCGTCACAGGGCCCTTTCAAGATGCCTTCTCCGTTTCATGCTAAAGTTCTTCTCATTCTTACGTGTATGGCTTTCCTAATGGATTTCTTTCCTCACAGTGAAAACCTTGACACGTTCCATCTGCTCTCTCTCCTACTCTTGAAAACACTTCTCACAGAACAAGGTTCGAATGGGGACAGACATTCTACAGTAAGTATGTCTGTGGGACAGGCACGGGGCACATTCCTTGCGATTTCACACTTACATGGGGTAACGTCTACCATGTTCAGGGAAGATGTTAGTAGAACACGGTTTCTCTGCAGTGGTGTTTCTTCAGACTGGCATAGTACTCCCTTTGTTTAGGATTCAGCCCATACGTTTTTGTGACTATGAATTCCTCGCGAACCCAGATGGGAGCTCGAAGTCGCGTTTGAGATGGACTTGCTTCGCAGAGATTCATGTAGCCTTTCCTTTGGCGAAGTCACATACATTTGAAAACCCTTCCCTCTTCGTGACCCATGGTGTTCGTTGAGAAAAGCCCTCCATAAGAAGTTGTTCGGCGACTAAGGTATGTCTCTCTTCCTTCCCCTCCGTACTCTTTCACACTTTGCTTCAAGCCGCTTCGTTCCTTAGCAAAGCAGATGGCAGTCGAAGGACCGCACCGCCACAGCGTTGTTCTTCGACTTAAGTGTATCACACGTCCTTATGCTTCCCTCCTATTTCCAGACACACACCTCTCTAGGGGACTACTAGTGGGTTGGTTGTCACATTCGACCCACATTTTTCTTCACAATTCAGCGTGTGGCGTTTTCCTGGTGTTTTCAAACAAAGTACTGACAAGGCTTCTATCTTCCCGAAAACAAGATCTGAGTTGGGAGAGGCTTTCGATACAAGTTCGTTCTCAAGCAGTGGTTATATGGCACAGTATTTGTGCCTTCGCTTTTAACGTCGGGACTTTCCTCCATTTTCTTCCCTGTAGATGGTAGTGGAAAGGCGATTTCTCTAACCGTTTTGTTCCTTGAGAGCTGAGTGTTAGACACTTACACCTATATCTCCAAAGGCTTCACGCTTCCCGAACCAAGAGGTTAGCAGGAAATCCTGTTGGACGTGGCCTTGTTTCTCTGAGTTCAGTGGAAGGCGCTGCTGAGGCGAGCTCGCGTACATTTGAAGGCCCTTCCAACTTCATGACACAAGACTTTGGTGCAGAGAAACCCTCCACACAACGTGTTCCTCACCGTAGTGTACCGCGCTTTCCGTCTCTTTCCTTTTTACACTACGTTGTAAAAAGGTGCTTCCATCCGTAGGGAAAGAGCTGGTCGTCGAAGGACGGCAAACCTCTAGATT